>NC_077231.1:3868329-3882915 GCF_027887165.1 Monodelphis domestica
TTACCTTGGCGGAGGCATCCCGGGGGCGGGGGCCGCGCTGGAGGGATCCTCAGTGGGCCGCCGCGCCGTGGGGGAGGGGCCGCCTCAGCCTCGGCTCGGCTCCGGCCGGGACCTCACACCTGGCTGCCCCGAGGGGACGCGGCCTGCGTCCGGCCCAGCCAGGGGGCCCGCGCCCGCGGCGAGCGCTCGGCGGGAACGAGAACGTGGGGAATGGCAGGCTCGCCAAGCTGCCGGGGAGAGGAACGCGTGCGTGTGTGCGTGTGGACGTGTGTGAGCCCCGAGTAGGGGAACATGCTAAGGGGGGGAGACAAGTGGTTGGCGCCCGCCCCTCACCAGCGAGGGGGATACTGAGGCCCAGGGGCCCACGTGGCCACGCCAGGCACCCCCCCCCAAGGTGCAGGGTTCAAGTCCGCCCAGACACCTATTGCCTCTGTCTGCTCATCTCTGAAATGGGCAACACCCCCGGCACCCACTTGCCAGGCCCGCTGTGAGCGGTGGGAGCACTAACCAGCGAGCCTCAGTTTCCCCATCCGCGGGGCGGGAGAGCACAAGTCCGTTCTGAGAAGGGCACCAGCGCGGATGCTGAGCCTTCTGGCCTGCCAGGCTGAGTGGAGGCTCCCCAGTGAGGCCCATTTCCCAGAGGAGCAAACAAAGGCTCCTAGAGAGGAAGCCTCTGAGCCAGGGTGGGGTCTTTCTGACTCCAGCCCACTGCCCCCACCTCAGTGGCCTCTGGGGCCAGAGGGCCTCCCCACCCCTGCTTAGCCCAGGCAGCTTCCTCCAGGAAGTCCTCCCCCCTGAAGCCGCCTGAGAGCATGGAGATCGTGGGCACAGGCTGGGGTCCCCATGGCAGCGGCCCCCCTAGACAGAAGCAGCCACACACGAACCCTCCTTCCTCAGCCTAAGCTGGCAGAAAGGTGCTCCCAGGGAGGCTCTGGTCAGCATAGTCTCCCCCTCCAGGCCTTTGCCTCAGTTTCCCCCGCCATGCCCAGTGGCACACAGTGAGCAGGAATAAAAGCAGGTCTGCCCATTGTTTGGCACCCGCCCTGAGGCCTCAGGTTCTTCCTGTGTAAAAGGAGGAGAGGGGGGACACCACACAGCCCCAGGCCCTTTCCGCCTCTGCTCTGCCAGGCCTCAGTTTCCTTCTGTGTACAGTGGGAGGAGCCGGATCTCCCAGAGCCCTCCCCCATCTCCCAGCTCCTCCCCAAACAATCATCAGGCGCCCACAAAGTGCCAGGCCCTCTGAAGCTCGGGAGGAGTGGACATAAGCCCAGTGCCCTCTCCCTCACTCAGGCTGGCTCCTGTCCACCTAACACCTCTCCCCCATAGCTTCCTGCTATCCTGCCAAGGGACAGGATCCACCCCAAGTCCATGAGCCTTGTGTGCCCAGCCCTGCCCTCCAGAGGCTACACCGCCTCCCCACCACCTCTTCCAGGAAGCCTTCCTGGCTTCTCCCCACCCCCTGGCCATGACTCTCAGGCACAGTCTTTCCATCCAGAGCCCCAGGCTCTCCCACTCTGGGGCACTCCCTTTGGCAACACTCTGTGGGCATCTCCTGGTGCCCCTCCAGGCTGGTAGAAATGGTGTTTGAAGTTGGAGGACCCAGCTCTGCCTGCTGCCTGCCCAGGTGACTGTGGGCACCTCTTCCCTCGGCCGGGTCTGTGCCAGGCCTGCCAGTGACGGTGCCAGCCTCCCCCCGGGCATCCGTGCACTTTCTGAGCCCTCCTCCCTTCCCGGCGGGCCCCGGAGGCCGCTACTTAGAGGCAGATTAATCACACTGAATCCTCCATCCAGATAGCGCGGCCGAACTCCCACAGCTAATAGCTGTAATATTCTCCTAGGCGTGCCGGTGCCGGGGCGCTGCGCCAGGAATGCTAATGCTCGTTGCCAGCTCACGCATGCGCCAACCTGGCCTGGGGAGTGCGGGGCCCCTTGGGCTGCCCCACCTGCTCCTGAGACCTCCCCTCTGCTCAGAAAGGGGACTGGCACCCAGCGGGCAAGGAGACCTCCTGGGGCAGGGGCCCTTCCACCACCTCCCCTCTCCTCTAGCACCTTCAGTGGTTCCTTATTGCCAATCCAGCAGGATCTGGGTCCTGTCACAGATGTCCAGGGCCCACAACCACCAGGAATGGTATGCCTCTGTCCAACCACACAGTTCTGCCTAGAATGAGCATTGGTCTCAAAGGATCTGGGTTCAAATCTCTGCCCTTCCCCTTAGCACCTTGTGGCCTTGGGCAAACTGGATGATTCCTTTGAACTCAGGTCCTTTCCTATAATGGGAAAGAGATGGTTCTAAGGTCCTTGAAGCCTGGTTCCATGTGTTAATTTATCATCTTCAGATGCCTGGATTGTCTTGAACCAGTCATTTCTCTTTGGGCCTCAGATCCATCCTCTGAAAAATAAAAGGGTTGGCCTGCAGCTCAAAAGCTAGGATCTCAAACATGAATTGTACTTTCCCATCACCATGCCTTTGTTCAGGCTGTGCTCTATACCAGGACCACCTTCTCTCCCTCTTTTTGCCCATCCTCCAATGCCACCTCTTCCAGACTTCTTTGATCTACTGCCAATAAGGATGACAAACATTTAGCACTGCCTCCTTCAGACCTCTCAGGATACAGACATGGCCGGCTCCTCTTTGAGACTCACTGGGTGTTAGATTTCTCAGGAGAATATTCTGGGAAGAGCGCCCTATTCTGGGGAAACTGTCATCTTCTCTGGGAGACCGCTACATCCTAGTGAGAGTGCTGTATCCTGGGTAGGGCACCATATCCTCTGGAAGTGCGCCATATCCTGGGGATAAAGCTGCATCCAGACGAGAGTGCCGTATCCTAAGGTAGGGCACCATATCCTCCGGGAGGGCGCCATCTCCTCTGGGAGACCGCTGCATCCTGGTGAGAGTGCTGTATCCTGGGTAGGGCGCCATATCCTCCGGGAGGGCGCCATCTCCTCTGGGAGACCGCTGCATCCTAGGGAGAGTGCTGTATCCTGGGTAGGGCGCCATATCCTCTGGGAGGGCCCCATATCCTGGGGAGAGCACCATATCCTGACGAGAGTGCCGTATCCTAAGGTAGGGCACCATATCCTCCAGGAGGGCGCCATATCCTGACGAGAGTGCTGTATCCTCCAGGAGGGTGCCATATCCTCCGGGAGGGCGCCATCTCCTCTGGGAGACCGCTGCATCCTGGTGAGAGTGCTGTATCCTGGGTAGGGCACCATATCCTCTGGGAGTGCGCCATATCCTGGGGATAAAGCTGCATCCAGAAGAGAGTGCCGTATCCTGGGTAGGGCGCCATATCCTCCAGGAGGGCGCCATCTCCTCTGGGAGACCGCTGCATCCTGGTGAGAGTGCTGTATCCTGGGTAGGGTGCCATATCCTCCGGGAGGGCGCCATATCCTGATGAGAGTGCTGTATCCTAAGGTAGGGCGCCATATCCTCTGGGAGGGCGCCATCTCCTCTGGGAGACCGCTGCATCCTAGGGAGAGTGCTGTATCCTGGGTAGGGCGCCATATCCTCCGGGAGGGCTCCATATCCTGGGGAGAGCGCTGCATCCTGACGAGAGTGCTGTATCCTGGGTAGGGTGCCATATCCTCCGGGAGGGCGCCATATCCTGGGGAGAGCACCGTATCCTGACGACAGTGTCGTATCCTAAGGTAGGGCACCGTATCCTCCGGGAGGGCACCATCTCCTCTGGGAGACCGTTGCATCCTGGTGAGAGTGCTGTATCCTGGGTAGGGCGCCATATCCTCTGGGAGGGCCCCATATCCTGGGGAGAGCACCATATCCTGACAAGAGTGCCGTATCCTAAGGTAGGGCGCCATATCCTCCGGGAGGGCGCCATATCCTGACGAGAGTGCTGTATCCTAAGGTAGGGCGCCATATCCTGACGAGAGTGCTGTATCCTCCGGGAGGGTACCATATCCTCCGGGAGGGCGCCATCTCCTCTGGGAGACCGCTGCATCCTGGTGAGAGTGCTGTATCCTGGGTAGGGCACCATATCCTCTGGGAGTGCGCCATATCCTGGGGATAAAGCTGCATCCAGAAGAGAGTGCCGTATCCTGGGTAGGGCGCCATATCCTCCAGGAGGGCGCCATCTCCTCTGGGAGACCGCTGCATCCTGGTGAGAGTGCTGTATCCTGGGTAGGGTGCCATATCCTCCGGGAGGGCGCCATATCCTGATGAGAGTGCTGTATCCTAAGGTAGGGCGCCATATCCTCCGGGAGGGCGCCATCTCCTCTGGGAGACCGCTGCATCCTAGGGAGAGTGCTGTATCCTGGGTAGGGCGCCATATCCTCTGGGAGGGCCCCATATCCTGGGGAGAGCACCATATCCTGACGAGAGTGCTGTATCCTAAGGTAGGGCGCCATATCCTGACGAGAGTGCTGTATCCTCCAGGAGGGTGCCATATCCTCCGGGAGGGCGCCATATCCTGGGGAGAGCGCTGCATCCTGACGAGAATGCTGTATCCTCGGGGAGGACCCCCTGCTCTCAGTCAGACTGTTGGCTTCCTGAGGGTGGACACACTGCCCCAGGAATGGCGCCAGGGCTGCTCTCTGAGTGTCCTCATGCTCTGGAGCAGCACGGTGGGAGGTCATCGCATGAATTCTCCTGTCGTGCTCGGCTGGCATTTGGCCGATATCTGAGACCAAAGGCCAAGAGAGAAGCGAGTCGAGTCGCAGAAGGCTGCGTGGGTGAGGGAAGAGCAGGACCCAGCAAGGATGGGCCTCCACAGATCACTGTTTCCTTAAATCACTGGAAAGATCAGTGGTGTGACATTTGGGGGGCCCTGAATGCCAAGGCAAACCAATGCAGGAGGATCCCTGAGCAGAGGAAGGGCACACCAGTGGGAAGGGGGCAACAAGGGACAGGGACGATTGCCTGGGCAGAATTGAGAAAGGGAAGAAGCCAGGGAGCCCAGACGGGGCACAGAGGAGGTGACAAGATCACGCACTCGGCGGGTGGAGAGGAGGCTCCATGGACAGAGCTGGGCCCAGAGAGGGAGTCCTGGGGCCCTGCATGGCTTCAGACACTTCCTAGCTATGTGACCCTGGACCAGTCACTTGCAGCCCTCATGGAACCAATCAGCCATACTGAGTCCAAGACAGTAGGGAAAGGTTTAAAAAGGAAGCTAATGAGCTTGGGACGCCCAACCGCGTTGGACCCTTTCTGAGTGACCTCCGCTGGGAACATCCAGGGCTCTCCTGGACTCTGCCGCTGTGGTTCCTGCAGGGACCGGGGGACAGAGCAATCGTGTCCCTGGGCTTGCCGACTCCTCGCAGACCAGGATGTTCCGAGTTCTCGTCTCTGCTTGTTAAGTGACCATGGAGGAGACCTTAGACTCGGGGTTCGAATCCCAGCTTTGCCACTTAGGACCTGTGTGACTCTGAGCACGTGGCTTAGTCTCTGGGCCTCTCTTTCCCAATATGTCCAAAGAGGTAGTCAGAGCAGCCAGCCTCTGACCTCAGGGCTGACCCAGGGGAGCTAGGAAACAGGCTGGCTAGAGGGTGCACCGACCAAGAAGGAACATCAGTCCCCACCCACTAAGGATTTTTTTGAGTGGAAAACTCTTACTTTCTGACTTGGAAACAATCCTAGGTATTGGCTCAAAGGTAGAAGAAGGTAAGGGCTAGCCAATGGGGGTGAGGTGACTCACCCAGGGTCACACAGCGAGGAAGTGTCTGAGACCACATTTGAACTCAGGACTGCCCCTAGCTGTCCCAGCTAAATGACTTCTTAAAAGTTTTTAAGAACTGTTGAGTGAAATGAGTGAAAAGCACTTACTATGTGCGAGGAACCGTCCCAGGGGTATCCAGCAAGAAGGAGGCTTTATCTGTCTGACCTTGCCCGTGGTGCCCCAGGAGCAGCAATGCAGGCTGGGTGCCTGGGCCCCACGGGGTGACACCACCTCCTCCGGGTACCTTCGCCCAAGCACCAGACTTCTTTAGAGGGGGGACAAAACAGCCCATGGATGCCCGAGAAGCTGCAGAGGCAGCTCAGAGCTCTTCAAAGAAGGCAGGAAGGGCCCGAGTTCAAGGGTGACCTCCGGCACCACCGTCTGGCCAAGCCCAGGCCTTGCAGCAAGCCCCTCTATTTCTCCGCTCCTCCGGACATCTGCCACTGATCTGGCCTGTCGGAGGGCCTCTCCTTGCTGGTCTGTACCAGTGGACTCACGTGGGTCTAGATGGGATCCCCAGCTCAGCCCCAAAAGAATCCAGGACACCAGGGCAGGGCCAGAAGACAGGACAAGCCGTCAGACAGAGGCGCAGCAGCGGAGGGAGGGACCTCGGAGAGCCAGAGAAGCCAGGCGCCGAGGCGGGGGTGGGGGGGGTGGGGGTGGGGGGGAAGGGGCACGCAGGAAGCTCTTCGGGCTCCCCCGACCCAGGAGGACGTCCAACAGACCAGACCGTTAAAGGGATGCTGCAGAAACTTGGGAAAAGGAGGCAGCGACACCCACCGGGGCCTCGTCCGGGCCAGGGCATGGCGGCTGAAGCTTCCTTACAAAGCGAGAGACAGATGGATGGATGGACGGAGGAGGCTGCTCTGCAGGGCCTAGCACGGGCCGAGTGCTGTGCCGGGGGGAAGGGATACGAGGGTGAAAAAACCAGGACTTGTGATGCAACACGGACAATGAGGTACGGCCTGAAACCACACCAGCTCCGGCCAAGGCCAGGCCTGGTCCAGACAGAGCCTGAGCCCAGCTCACTCACTCACTCACTGACCACCAAAGGAACAAGCAGAGTGTTCTGTGGCTCCACATGAGCCCCTTCTCTGGCCTCTCGGGATTGGCTGCGAAGTGTTTCCCTTCCCTCTTAGAATCAGGCAGGGCAGCAAAGCTGAGGCGATGGGGGTGAAGTGACACTAGGAAGAGTCAGGCTGGATTTGAACCCAGGACCTGCGGGCTCTGGGCCTGGCTCTCTAGCCACTGAGCACCCTTGTGACTGACTTTTAAGGTTAAGTAGCTGGAAATCTGGGCCTGGTGTCTGTTCTTCCTCACCTGCCCCGACTCCTCGCTAACCAGCTGACGGGGCTCAAGTGAATCTGCCCATTTTCCAAATGAGGAACCAGAAGCCCACAGCGCCCCTTGGGCCAAACCAGCTCCGGCTGTCCAGGTTGGTTCTGTTCAGTTTCCATCCAGCTTCAGACCGGACCACAGATCAAACAGCCTCTGCCCTGAAGAGGCTTCCATTGGACTTGAGCAAAAGGGGAACCATGGGGGGCTTCCTGGAGGAGGAGGTGTGTGGCCTAGAGGGAAGCCGGCTGCGTGTACACCTCACCGACTAGCCCAGTCCCTCGGTGGCCAGCTGAGGCCCCTCCAGTCCGGTTGGCGTCTGTTCCTTCCTGATTCAGCTTCAGCCACCCCCAGGCTCGGAAGTCGCCCTCTGGGGGGTCAGAAGGGGGCTCAGCAGGCACGGCCAGGGCTCGGCACTGCCTCCACTTTGCAGACAGGGCAGCGATTTGCCCAGGATCACCTGCCTAGGATGGTCTGAGGCCTGGCCACCCTCGGGCCGGCCTCCCACCAACACCCAGAACCCATCAGGCGCCCCTTCCTCTGGAAAGGCCTCCTCTCCGCCCTTCCTGCGAACCCTGGACTCGGGGGTCACCTCCTTGGTCCCCACAAGGCAGAGAAGGAAGCTGAGGCCCAGAGAGAACAACGACTAGGCCAAAGTCACACAGGAAGACTCGAACCCAGGGTCTGGGGTACAGGGCCACCCCACCCCCATAGCATCTCAGTGAACCGGAAGGGTCACCCCCGGGCGTGTCTCAGGCAGAATCGGAATCTGGGTCTCCTGGGCCCAACGCGGCGGGGCTCACTCCTCTGGGCCCGGGCAAAGGCGGGCTTCTCTCTGTTTGAGGCTCGCACCCGTCTACAACCGCAGCACCAGCTGGTCTACACCATCAGCTCTGTTTGCACCCAAAGGCAGGACAAGCATCAAATGGCCCTGGCCAGAGAGCCGCGGCAAGGGGAACTCTCGAAGAGTGGCACAGATCAAAGAAGGCTTCCCGGAGGACAAGGCTGAGCGGTTGCCCCCAGGAGAGTGGGCGCCTCTCACTTGACAGGGCCACAAACTGAGGACGGAGACCAGCCCTCCCTAGTCATGAGTCTCCCTCCCAGGCCTCAGTTTCCCCATGTACAGGGAAGGGGCTCTTTCCATTGTGGGACTGGGTGGGGGTCCAGTCGGGCTTCTGTCACTCCCCAGCAGTGTCTCTAAGGTCCCGTCCAAGTCTAGGATTCATCTAGGCCTCCTCAACTCTCCAGAGCAAATCAGAAAGCCCCTTATTGGTGACACCATCTCCCACCTCCACGCCTTTGCCTAAGCCATCCCTGCTGCCAGGGACACACTTCCTCCTCAACTCCCCCTGGGAGCTCTCATCTTCCTTCTCTCCCAGGGGAACACGGGCTCTTTGGGACATTTGGTTCCCTGTGTCCGGCTCCCAGCCCCGTTGGCCTGCCAGAGGGCAAAGGGGCTGGTAGGAACCCTGGGTCCCTCTGGCCATTGTATAGAGGGGGCAGGTGCCTACTTCGGGTCCCCCCCAGCAGCCCCGCCCTCCCCCATTGAATCCTGGGAACCCCCCTTGTGGGGGCGGAGGGGGCGAGAGGGAACCTCCAGAGCCCCAGTCTCTCATCTGACAGATAGGGAAACTGAGTCTCCGGGCCAGGAAGCCCAGGTGGGGAGGGAGGCTCCCCAGGGCGGAGTGCTTCAAATACTGCCCATCAAAATGCCAGCGCCCCTCCCCTCCCTGGGGAGCTCCCAGCCAGCCAGCAGCAGCAGAGAAGGAGCCCTAATTAGGTGGGGGATGGGGCAGAGGCGGAGGCGGAGGGAAGGGGGAGGGGGAGAGCAGAGCAGAGCAGAGGAGAGAAGGACAAAGGGATGCCGAGGCCCAGACTTTAGAGAGGGGAAGCGACTGGTCCAAGGTCACACAGAGTTTGGAGGGTGGCGAGGCGGGGGTCTCTGGATCTGCCCCGTCCCCTCCACCCAAGCTGCCCTGCCCCCCGCCATTCTCCTTGGGGTTCCCCGTTGCAGGGTTCTGGGTTCGAATGCGGCGCCCTCTAGTCCTCTAAAGGCCCTGCCAGGAGAGACATCTTGGCGGTGAGTCTCATCCAATGGGAGGCGGCTTCCATACATGCCTTCCCCAGGCCCCTCCCCCAAGAGGAAGGGGGAGGAGCTAAGACCATCCTCAGCAGGGACAATGGAAGGGTGCGGTCAGGGCTGAGCAGGCCCCTTCCTGCATGGCACCACCATTTCCAGAGAAGGGAAGCGCCATGCCGGGACCCCTCAGCAGCACCCTGCCTGGGCCCTCCAGGCTGGGGCCGCTCCTTCCAGTGCTTTTACTTTTTCTCCTGGGAACTAAACCCTGCCCCGAGGCAGCGGGTCAAGTGACAGGAGCCGCCACCCCCCAGCCCTGCTCTGCACCCCGAGGCTCCACCCCTCTGTGGCCGCAGCCAGGGGGGCAAGAGGGCTCAGCACCCCCAAACGCAGGGCCGCGTCCTAGACCCCCCAGCCCGTCACTGGCTCCCCCCTTGGCCTCCCCCCCAAGCAGCGGGCCAGGCGGCAAACCTCGGGCCGAAGGGCTGCCCCCGCCGCCATTTTGTAGGGCAAGACAGGCAGCTTAGAGGCGGCAAACACTGACCAGAAGAAACGAGGATCTCGGCATGCCAGACCCTGCCCGCCGCCTCGCAGCCCGGCTGGCAGAGGGGCCCCGGCCTGGGCAGGAGAGGCCAGCGGCACCTCCCACGGCCGGGCCCTCCTCCTCTGCGGCGGGATGCCAAGGAGGGGGCTGCTGACTCACTGCCTGAGGAACCCCCCTCCCCCCCGCTGTCATCCGCTGTGGCCCACCCGGGGGCTCGCCTCCAGCCGGACGCCGAGAGAAGGCCCAAAGTGGAGCTGGACGCAGAGGCGGGCGGTGCCAAGAGATGCCCCGTGGGGGGAGGGGGCCTGTAGAGGGAGGGGTCCACGTCACGTGACACCCCCAGAAGACGAGGGCCGGGATGACGGGCCTCTGCTGGTCCAGGGCCCCGGCCATCTGCCCCGAGGTGGGCCTGTGGGGGAGCCTTGTCCCAGGAGAGGCGAGGCCAGGTCAGGGCCCAGCTGGGTGGAGGCCGGGAGGCCCAGCAGCTCCCCCTCCACAGAGGGCCCCACCTGCCTGCTGTGGGCGAAGGCCTAGAAGCGCCCTCCAATACACAAGAGGCTTGGTGGGAAGCGGGCTATCCGCGGCACCCCGTTTTCCAAGGGAGGACACTGCGGCTGACAGGAGTAGACTAGCGCCCAATCGGAAGGCCTGCCAGAGAGCCCGCCGGCCACACGCGCCCCGTGCGGGGGGCAGAGGTGCAGGGAGGGAGGACCGAGCCAGGAGCACGGCAGGATCGCGGCCCAGGGACGGCCTCAGTCTCCTCACCTATCAAATGGGCTAACAAGGGTCCTTGTCTCACGCCGGGCCCCCTTCCTCCTTTTCCGGCCATCAGACCTTAGGCCAAGCCCAAGCCATCTGGCCGAGGAGCGCTCTGGGATGCCCGAGGCCAGGGAAGGATCTGAGGCGAGACCCTGAGCCCAGTCCCGCCTCGGGGAAGGAACCTTCTCTCTGGCTCTCTACTGTCCCGGGGTGACGGCATCCCCAGAGGGTGGGGGGGCCCGATGGCCCTTCGCACTCAGAGGACCCCCCCCCCGACACAATGCCTGGAGCTGGCAGCCTCGCTCTCTACCTCAACTTCCCCATCTGTAAAATGGGACGACTGGGCCTCGCCAGTGCGCTGCAAACAGCGCCAATCCCGCATGCACCTGTGAGACGCGGGCCAGGAAGACCCAGGTTCAGACACTGATACTGTGTGCTGTGTGCGCCTGTCCCCCCCTCCCCACCCCTCCCCCGTCTCCGCCTCTGTTGAGGAGGCTCAGAGCGCCGCGTGCTGCTCGGGGCTCTGGAGGGCGCTCTCATCCTCTTCTTCCCCCAAGGGCCTCAGAGGCAGGGCTGGCACCGTCCCTCCACAGCCAGGCTTGGAGCGGCTCTAAAAGAGCTGGGGAGGGGGTGGGGGTGGCCGGACCCTTGGGGGAAGAGAGCAAGGGGGCCCAGCTTCCTGGAAGCGGAGATTTCCCCGTGCCTGGAGCTGGCCTGGGAGGCTGGCCAGGAGAGGCCGCCCCGAAGGGAATGTTGGGGATAAAAGGGCCCCGGAGATCCGGCCCGGCCCCGCCAGCTCCCCTGTTGCGGACCTCCAGGGAAGCCCCTTTCCCATAGAAAGCTGGGACGGCCAGACATCCAGAGCCCCGAGGACCCCGAGGAGGGACCCCCGGAAGGGGGCCTCGTGCCCGCCCTGCCGGGGGCCGTCTGAAGTCCAACGAAGGCCCCGAGTTCTCCACACTGGCGGGCTTCGAGCGGTCATCGGGGGACACAGCCTGGCACAAAGAAGGGGACGGAGGCTTCTCCGGCTGGGCAGCCACTGGAAGGCCCGAGCGGTCCATCGAGTCATCGGCCATCACGCACTGCGCCAGGAGGGCAGCACGCGGCACCGGAGTGCGGAGAAGCCGGCGTCAGCTACGGCTTCCCAGCCAGCCGAGCAAGCCGGTGCCTCTCTGCCAGGAAACCCCGAGTCGGACAGCAAAGCGTGCGAGCGGGGCCTGGCTCGGGACTCGGCCTGCCCTCGTGAGGCCGCTGCTCCCCGAGCTCCGAGAGCGTCCCTGGAGCTCAGCTGCCCCTTGAAGGGTTTGGAGCCGAGAAGAGCCGGCGACGGGCGCTCCCCACGGCCTCCTGAGCCTCCCAGGTGTCACGGCGCCCGGGACGAGGGCCGGGAACCACTCGGGCCAGCGATCCTGGACCGAAGGACCCGGCCAGCCGGGGGCAGCTGGTCCCGGAGTGGCCGCAGCGGGCGAAAGCAAAGACGGCGCCGCTTGTGCGCCTGCCTTCCGCCGGGAGAGCGAGGCCAGGGAGGCTCCGCAGGCCCAGCGCCCAGCCTCCGGCTCACGTGGGATCCTGGCGCTCGGGCTCCCCTCGACATTCGGAGCGGATGGGCTGGGCGGGGGGCGGTAGGGAGCCGCCAGGGGCTCCCCGCCAGGAAGCGTCTGACGCTGGAGCTGGCTCCCAGGACCACTTCGGTGCCACGGCGCCGAGCCATTGGACCGGTTCTGCCGTCCAGGGACCCGGCGGGCCCGTCCTCCAACAGGCTGAGGAAGGTTGCGGCTGCAGACAAGGACCTCGAGCGAGCCTCGCTGTGGGGCGCCCCTGGAGGCCCGGCGGGCGGTCTCCCATCGGGCACCTCCTTCAAAGGAGGGCGAAGGCGGAGAGCCTGCTGGGAGGGTGTCGATGGCTCCACCAGCCTCCCGGGGCCCTGCCGGCACACAGCAGACACTGAAGTCTTCCCTCAGGCCGCCTCCAATTCCGGCCCCATTTTGGTGCCACTTTTAGAGCAAACACCCTACCGGGAGGGCCCCCGCAGACGAGGGGCTGCCGGGGGGCTCGGCGGAGCACGAGACGGGCCCCGAAGACTTCTGAGCTGGGAGGCCCTGGGCAAGTCACGTGCCCCACCACCCAGGAACCGAAACACAGCAGGGGAAGGTTTGAAAAGCCCAAACCCAGACAGGCCGCTGAAGCTTTGTTCAGGCCTCGGGCTCCGGGGGGCGCCATCGCGCCCAGCTCCACCTTGTGGGCATTTCTCGTGGCCCCCGGCCTATGCAAAGAGTGCTGGGGTGGGAGTCAGTGGCTGGGCAGTGGGACTCTGGGGCGCCCCCAGCTCTGACCCCCAGGACGGCGGGCTCCGGACCTGCCCGAGCCGAAAGACGCCGGCTGTGTGTCCGGTCCTGAGAGAGCGGCGGGGGGACGAGCAGTTGGCAGGACGCGGCCAGCAGGCTGCTGCTCGAGCGCGGGGGAGGGACACCAGCCAGGAGCCGACCCAGACAGACTGAACCCCCCTGCTGCCGGGGGAGAAGCACAGGATCTCCCCCGTCCTCACGCTACACGGGGGCTCCAATGCATGACCCGAATGGTCAGCACAGAATACGTAGGCGCCCAGCGAGCCTATAAACCCAGTTTGGGGGAAGAGGGGGCCCTTGGTTCCACTGCCCAGCCCCCGCAGAGCAGGAGCCCCGCTTCTTTCCTGTCGCCGATCCACTCACGAAGCCTCCAGGTGGTCAGCAACACCCACGGGGCGGGCTTTGCTCACCGTGCAAATCCTCCAGCTGGCTCCAGGCTCATCCCTCAAGGATGGGCAGAGGCAGGAGCTGCTGCCCCCTTGTTTCAAAAAAGCAAGCGACGTCTTGGGGGCCCCTCTGTCAGGGACCACAAGGGGGGACGGCCACTGAGTCACCTCTCCAAAAGCCGGGCGTCCGAAGAGCAGGTCAGTGAAGGAGGCACCGGAAAGATGGCCCTGGGGAAATCCCTTCCCTGACCCAAGGGGTGAGCTAGGAGGCACCCGAGAAACCCCCCATGTTATAGGGGGGCTAACTGAGGCCCAGACAGCTGAACTGACTTTCTCGTGCTGGCACGCAGTCCAAAAAGCAGCGGTTCAGATGCCAACCCAGGCTCTTCTGATGCCCAAGATGCTGTTTGAGGAGCCCCCGGGTGTGTGTCCAGCCCCTGTGGTGCCCCTGGTAGCATCCAGGAGCCTGGGTGAGCCTTGTCCTCCACCACCATCCCCACCATCCCCAAACACTCTCCCTCTCTGTCCCTCCCTCCCCATCTCTGTCTCTCCCTCTCTCCCCGCTTCCCCCCTCCCTCTCTGTCTCTCTCCCTCCCTCCTTCTCTCTCCCTCCCTCTCTCTCTCTCTGTGTCTCTCTCCCCTCTTTCTTTGTCTCTCTCTCCCTCTCTCTCTCTGTCTCTCTCTCTCTGTCTCTCTCCCTCCCTCCTTCTCTCTCCCTCCCTCTCTCTCTCTCTGTGTCTCTCTCCCCTCTTTCTTTGTCTCTCTCTCTCTCCCTCTCTGTCTCTCTCTCTCCCTCTCCCTCTCTGTGTGTGTCTCTCTCTCCTCCTCTCTGCCTCTCTCTCTCCCCTCTCTCTCTGTCTCTCTCTCTCTCCCTCTCTCTCTCTCTCTCTCTCTCTCTCTCCCCCTGTGTCTCCCTCCCTCTCTCTCTGTCTCTCTCTCTCCCTCTCTCTCTCTCTCTCTCCCTCTCTCTGTCTCTCTCTCTCCCTCTCTCTCTCTCTCCCTCTCTCTGTCTGTCTCTCTCTCCCTCTCTCTCTCTCTCTCCCTCTCTCTCCCTCTCCCCCTCCCTCTCTCTGTCTCTCTCTCTTTCTCTCTCCCCTGTGTCTCCCTCCCTCTCTCTCTGTCTCTCTCTCTCCCTCTCTCTCTCTCTCTCCCTCTCTCTCTCTGTGTCTCTCTCCCCTCTTTCTTTCTCTCTCCCTCTCTCTCTCTCTCTCCCTCTCTCTGTCTGTCTCTCTCTCCCTCTCTCTCTCTCTCTCCCTCTCTCTTCCCTCTCCCCCTCCTCTCTCTGTCTCTCTCTCTTTCTCTCTCCCCCTGTGTCTCCTCCCTCTCTCTCTGTCTCTCTCTCTCCCTCTCTCTCTCTCTCTCCCTCTCTCTCTCTGTGTCCTCTCTCCCCTCTTCTTTGTCTCTCTCTCCCTCTCTCTCTCTGTCTCTCTCTCTCCCTCTCTGTCTCTCTCTCTCCTTCTCCCTCTCTGTG
>NC_077231.1:3969535-3972035 GCF_027887165.1 Monodelphis domestica
AGTTCATCCTGTGTGACTCTTGTTCATGTCTATCCAAAATTTTGCCTCCAGGAGTCCACCCGACATGCAGGGAGCATCCACCATCGCCATCGGCCTGTCATTCATCCGTCTTTTTTTCAGTACAATCCTTTCCCGATTCCTCACCGCTGATTCCTTCCTGTGGCCTGTCCACCCTCGCCATACTTCTCCACTCGCCTATTCATGGTGCTCATCGTTCTTTTCCAGTTAATGAGCATTCATTTTCTCTCTCCCATCCATTCTCCCAGCCCCAAGGTTGAAAGGGGAACCCTCCCCCATAACTGATCTGCGCAGGCCCGTCTTTTTAGCTCTTCAGAAGCGGTGGCACCCCAGCTTCACTAGCAAACAATCACGCCAGTGATCCATTTGTGTTGGAAAGACGGGACTTTCAGGCTCAGTAAAAGCTCTGCAGTTTCAAAGTCCATCCAGCCTGCTTGTTGGTCAACACGTGGCATTCAGTTCATCTCCCTGTTTTGGGCTTCCATGGATGTGGGTGGCCAGATGGCCATTGCAAGGGCTCTTCTTTTCACTGTTTCCTCTTCCAAGGGTGCCAGGGAATTCTGGTCCAGGGATGAGAGGGCACCGTCTCCCAGGAGTCTGGAAGGTAGCGTCCGGTTCTGCTGAGTGGAACACTCCCAACAGGATCTTGTGCTCCCCGTCTTTGAGTTGATTGTGAGATGGTAGAAATATGGTCACCATCCTTTGCCAAATCGCTTGTTCTCTTATGGAAATCGCCCTCCTTTTCCTGGACGGACGACCCTCACAACGATTTGGCATAGATGGGAGAGGAGGTTTGGAGAATGATCCTTGGTAATGCTTTCTTGGTGAGTTTTTGGAGATGAATTTATAATTTATTTAAAATTTTTCCTAAGGTCTGAGATTTCCCCCCAGCCCTTCGGTATCTTTCTCCCTTAGATTCGGTGAAGATCAGTTCCTACCACCTCCAGCAAGAATCTCCCCTCTCTATTTCCCTCTCCAGCTGCTGTTCCTGACTGTTCTCTGGAGTGCTATTTCTGCTCCTCGGGGAAGCAGACTCGAATTTAGACTCCGGGTCTGACATTTAGAGCCCAAGTGTGCTGGGTCCACCGTTTTTGATGGAGAAAACACTGTTCTAATGACTTTTGTAGGTCTTTTCCATTTTTGCTCCCGTTTCATCCTTAGGGCTATTTTGCTTCCTCAGATAGTTTGCCAGGCTTTCTTTAGACTGCTTTTATCCGTCTTTCCTTTCTGAGATAACACTGATCCTCGATGGTCCTTTGTAAAATTTTACAGACAAGTTTCTATCCTAACCCAGGGCTACCCTGGCGTCTACCTCTCTCCATTCAGCAAGCCTGCTGCTTGCTGACCAGGATGCTTCCCAGGCCCTTTTGAGCTCCTTGTTGGAGCAATTAATATATATTGATGAAGCTTCTGGCTGAAATTATTCTAGTCGGTGTTGGATGTCATTCTCATTGTCCATTTCCCACTTTGATTTTTCAATGGCAGGTTCGAATAAGTCAGGGTTAACCCTTCTTAATTGCATGCAATACCCTTTTCTCCTTGTTTATTAGACATTCTGCTCTTACCAGACCTCACAAGCTGATGGTCTGATGGGCCACAGAAAGCTCAACGCCCACATCTGTCCCAAGCCTTTTCTTGCCTGTTCTTTGTGATGTTGCTGGGTGCCTTTGGCCCCTCTCCTTTCTTTCTCCCCAGGTAAAACTCAGCATTGCTGTCTGGCTCCTGGGGAAAATGCTGAAGTCAAGAGCAGGCACGAATTTGCACTCAGGCACAGCTCTGGCTCGGCAGCCCTTTTATTTTAGCCCCATCTGGGTCCTGCCTCGGGCACATCCTTGCCAGCCGCTTCCTAGCCTAGCCTGGGCAGGATGGTGGCTGGTCCCAGCGGGCCGAGTCACCTCCAGGAGGGTGGAGGCCATCTTTCGAGATGTCATCGCACAAGCTCTCAGAATCTTGGCGTCCTAGAGGTCCTCTCAAGGCCCGTCCCCTCATTGTTGCAGCAGAGGAACAGGAAGCCCACAAAGCCTAAGCAGCATTCGCAAGGCCGCACAGGCAGGAAAGAGCAGCAGGGAGATTTGAACCCGGGGCCTGTGGCTCTTTCTCCTGGGCCCTATTGCTTTCTTTCTCTGCCCACAAAGGGGATGCTGAGTAGACAGCGGCCACTCCACTTGCCCATCAAGGGGAGTGAGTTAGCTCTCAGTCTACTTTTGCAGAGGAGGGTCCTGGGAAGCCAGTCCTGGGACAAGATGGGGGAGAAAATGTTTATTGGAGGCAGAGGTTGCTGGATCCCTTGAGCACAGGAGAGCAGAACCGTAGTGGGCTAAGCCAATTTAGTGGGTCACTAGAAGCCTGGAGTCAGGAGGGCCTGCGTGAATCTGGTCTCAGTTACTTACGGGCTGTGTGACCCTAGAGAAGTCATTTAACCCATTGTCCTCAGTTTCCTCATCTGTAAAATGAGCTGGAAAAGGCAATGGCCAAGAAAACC
>NC_077231.1:3977035-3997035 GCF_027887165.1 Monodelphis domestica
CCTTGCTAAAGGCAGAAACGGGCCAGATCCAGGCTCGGCTTCCATGGCAGAAAGAGGCTCTGATCTCAAAGGCCCAAACGCCCCCCGAAACAGCAGGGACTAGAAAGTGTTTACATGCCAGGGTGGGCCCCCCAATGGAGTCCCCTCCCTGCCTCAGGGCTCAATCCTCTCCCGTCCAGTCCGTTTATTGTGAAGTGCCCACTCTGTGCCGGGCACTGCGCTAAGGGCCCACATTGCCAGGCAGGGTTAATGCCGCCTCTGAACTCCCACGCCCGTGTCTGTGGACAACGAAGTGCCATAAGGTGGACGTGTTTTCTCCATTTTGGGGGCCCGAGTGTCCTAGAGGAGGAGGCTGACAGACAGCAGGGAGGTGCCCACCGGCTCCGCCTCTGGCCGGGCTCCAGCAGAAGTCACGGGCTCCCCAACGGGCCCCAGGGCGGGCGGGCCAGCCGGCCTGAGCTGGGATGAAGGGAGGCACCAGCTGGGCGCCTGGGCGAGCTGCTTCACCGGCCCTCCCTCCCAACATCTCCCACATGGCCCCTGAGCCCAAGAAAGGAGCCGTTGGCTTCCTTCCATCAGACCAGAGGAGGAGAGGGAAGGACGGCGCAGAAGCCCAAAGCGGCTCAGTCAGCAGCCCGGCCCTAGGCTGGATCTTTCCCTTTGGGTCCATTGGAAAGCGTCCGCCTCTCCCAGGTAATCGTGGTAGCCGTGGGAAGGCCCAGGTCCCCGTGGGGCGGCGAGGCTGGGCCAGGGCCGGGGCCTTGGGCTCTGGGTGGAGGCCTAAATCTGGAACTCGGTCCCTCTCCTGATCTTCTGCCTAGTTCATGGCTGTCTTTCCACGTTAGCAGAACCCATGGCCAGGACGGAGTCTGAGATGGGCGGCAAGGCAGAAGCACACAGATATAGAGCGGCACAGTGGACAGAGCGCCCTGTGGTCCTGGAAACACGGGGATCTGCGTTCAGATCCTGCTCAAGCACTTAGCATCTGTGACCTTGGGCAAGTCTCTTAATCCTGTTTGCCTCGATTTCTTCAGCTGTAAAATGGGCCAGAGAAGGAAATGGCCACCCACTGCAGTACCTTTGCCAGGAAAATTCCAGATGTGGTCACAGAGTCGGACCGACTGAACCGACTAAGCGGAGCTACCGTGAGGCAACAGGATTTCTGTCTCTAAGGCCATTGTTTACCTCTCCGTGTTCAGAACAGGGTTGGGGCCAGGGTTCCCGCCTTGGACTCTCATTCTGGTCAGCATCTTCCTGGGGCTGTCCCAGAGCTCCTGCTGCTGGCTGAGCCAAATGCACGGCCTAGTGGGGCAGCGCATTTGTCACTTCCCTGGAACCCTTCAGGGAGGGAGCCCCCCCAGCTAGGCCCAGACCTCCCTGCTCAGACCCTCAGTACTGTGAACACAGGGCAAAGGGATGCGATGGGGGCCCTCTGAGGCACAGGGGATCCCAACCCCGGGGGGGGGACCCCGACCTCCTGGGGGGACCGTGACCCCGGGGGGACCCCGACCTCCTGGGGGGACCCTGACCTCCTGGGGGGACCATGACCCCAGGGGGACCCCGACCTCCTGGGGGACCCCGACCCCCGGGGGGACCCTGACCTCCTGGGGGACCCCGACCTCCTGGGGGGACCCTGACCTCCTGGGGGACCCCGACCTCCTGGGGGGACCCTGACCTCCTGGGGGACCCCGACCTCCTGGGGGGACCCTGACCCCTGGGGGACCCCGACCTCCTGGGGGACCCTGACCCCCGGGGACCCCGACCCCTGGGGGACCCCGACCTCCTGGGGGGACCCTGACCTCCTGGGGGGACCCTGACCTCCTGGGGGGACCCTGACCTCCTGGGGGACCCCGACCTCCTGGGGGGACCCTGATCCCTGGGGGACCCCGACCTCCTGGGGGACCCTGACCCCCGGGGACCCCGACCCCTGGGGGACCCCGACCTCCTGGGGGACCCCAACCTCCTGGGGGGACCCCGGCCTCCTGGGGGGACCCCAACCTCCCAGGCCCCAATGACTCTCTGAGAAGGGGCTATAGGCAGGACACTAGCTCCCGCAGCTCCGATATTGCCCAGTTTGGTACCAGCCCCAGTGGACGGCCACACAGAGTGCCTGGCACAGGGAGGGCCCAAGTGGGCACCTCCCGATCCTCCTATTTGCCTGAGCGGCTCGGGACCAAGCACTGCCATAGTCTCCTTGAAGAACCTCAGCCAGCCTTCTATGAGAGCAGTAGCAGGGTTAATGGTGCCGATGCATGGCACCATGGGAGGCCCACTGTGGGCCTTGCACGTTTGGGAGAGGAGCAATGAAGAGAAGGAGCTGAGAGAGGGCCTGGGGGAACCAGAGGAGTGATGATGCACAGGGTGTGGGCTTCAAGAGATCCCAGGAATCTGGAAACCCTGGGACAAAGCTTTATCTATAGCAATTCTGGATGGCAGGCGGGTCAGGTGTTATTTATATCCCTCATCTAACAGGTGGGGAAACTGAGGCTCAGAGCCAGGATGACCTGCCCAGTGCCAAGGAGCTTGCCAATGTCAACGATGGGATTTGAACTCAGGGGCTCCTAACTCCAAGGTGACAATTCTATCTGCTCCACAAAGCTCCTAGACATTAGACAATGTTAACATTAAAAGACTACCTGACAAAAAATGATGGAACTAGGGGGCAGCTGGGTGGCTCAGTGAATAGAGCACTAGGCCTGGAGACAGGAGGTCCTGGGTTCAAATGTGACCTCAGCCGTGTCCTAGCTGGGTGACCCTGGGTGAGTCACTTCACCCCCATTGCCTAGCCCTTACTGCTCTTCTGCTTTGGAATCGTTCCTTCATATTGATTCAAAGATGGGGCAAAGCGGGGGGAGGGGCTTTAAAGAAAAGTTACGGAATTTGGTCAGATGGAATGGACGCGCAGGACTGGGAAGAAGGAATGCTCCCACGTGAAAGCCACATGGGGCAAACACGCCAGCCAGCCCCGTGTCGACCGCCTGAGACCCCTCGCTGCTAAGGAGCCACAAACCGCTCATCTGGAAATCCTCTTAAACTCCTGCTTCTGCCGGATCCCATCTGCCCCCGGACGCCGCCGCGCGTCTCTTCCCCCATATGCTTGCCATCTGAGATCGTAGCAGGGGCTTCGCTGGATACCTTCCAGATGGCAAACGGATCCCCGAATCCCCCAGTGGGGAAGTGGTGAGGGGAGGAGGGCCAGAGATGCCATCAGCTGCAGATAGTGAGCACACGGGATCCTCCAGCAGCCTGGGCTCGAGTGCTGGGACCCCCGAGGCCCCCCGCCTCACCCATGAAGAGCCGGAGAAAGCTTGGCCCTGGGCTGGGAGGGAAGGCGGAGGAGACTCAGAAGAACCTCCGAGTCACAGGGGGAGGCTGCGATTCAGCCCAAAGCAGCGCATTTGGGAGCAGAGCCCTGCCCCTGAACTCTAAGGATAATAATAATGAAGAAGCACTCGGCAAATATTATCTCATTTGATCCTCATGACAACCCTAGGAGGCGGGTACTATGGTTATTCTCATTTTGTAGTTGAGGAAACTGAGGCAGACAGAGGTTTAGTGACTTACCCAGGACTACACAGCTAGCAAGCATCTGAAGTCAGTTCTGAACTCAGGTCTTCTTGATTCTTTCGTATAATAACGCTGTTGAGGAGGTAATGCAGGCTTTAGTCTTCCCCTTTCATAGATGAGGAAATGGAGGCTCAGAAATATGACACAACTGGCCAATAGCTAATAAGTGTCAGCAAGGATTCTGCCTCCAAGCCCAGTGCTCTTTCAACTGTATTTTTTAAACCCTCACCTTCCATCTCAGAATCAATACTGTGTACTGCTTGCAAGGCAGAAGAGTGGTAATAGGTGCACAATGGGGGTTAAATCACTCACCCAAGGTCACACAACTAAGAAGTATCTGAGGTCAGATTTGCACCCAGGACTTCCCATCTCTCGGCCTGGCTCTCCATCCACTGAGCCACCTGGCTGCCCCTCTTTCCATTGCATTTTAATTTGGCAAAGTCCACATGGATGATTATTAGAGCCCCAGGGTCATGGGATGGATCAGGAAGGAAACAATTAGCACTATGCTTGCAACCCCAAGGTAGTACAACTCTGCCCTGCCCCAAGTCCTGGGAACAGCTAAGAAAGTACTAGCTTTCTTTCCCACCATCTCTGTCAATGTGTGTCTCACCCTTTAGTCTGGGGAAGCCCAGCCATGGCTGGCTAGGGAAGGAGGCAGGTAGGGAAGAGCTATGAAAACCTGTTGGTCCTTGTGACTGGGTTATCACCATGAAAAACAACTACTCAACAGTGAAGGTCCCGACAAGAAAGTGACCTCTGACAATGAGAAACTTCTGGAACTGGAAACATCCTCAGAAGTCCTCTATGCCAACCACATTGCAAAGGGGGGAAGAGAAATTCTCTCTTTCCACGTGACTGTAATCCACAGCGATGCTTCTTCTCTACCCAGGGCCCCAAAGAACCCAGAGCAAACAGGTCCCAGTCAATCAACTCCATTTTCTCCTTCCCTGAAAATAAATGTACATCTTCTTAAAAAAGGAAGAAGGTCAAAAATGAAAGACTCCTTGGAAGCTGAAGAGCCTAGAATTCTAGAATTTAGAACCTGAAGGGACTTCAGAAAGCATCTCCATGCCAAAAAATGGTCCCCAATATGTATTGCATGAAAGGACTGCTCTACCTTTATCACAATACTGACTGCCTTGAGGAAGGGGGGGGGGGGGGAGGGAGAAAGAGAGAGAGAATCAGAATAGCAAAACGTCCAAAAACAATTGTCACAAATTGTTTCTAAGTGTAACTGAAAACAATAAAATTCAATAAAAAACAATAAAGACGTCCCCATCATCCAGACCCTCCAAGTGTGTTTATCCTCAACTGAATTCCCCCAAATGCATCAACAGAGCAGAAGGCATTAAGCCTGTTCCACATCCCCCAGAGCACCTGGAACTCTCCAATCCAACCAATCCCAGCCTCCTTGGCTTTCCTGTGTGAAGGCCCAGGAAAGCCCAGAGCACTTTAGTGGGCACCACCAGGCCTATTTCCAAAGCTTGGGGTAGGTCTTGAGGGTTTGGGAGTTCATGCTTGAAAGAATGTGCACAGATACAGGAAATTGAGACATATAAGGGCCTGCCAGGCCACCCTGAACCCAGAAAGAGCTCTATTCTACACATAGGGCTTAATTTTGAATCTTCTATAACAATAGCTAGCAGAGAGAGAGTTTTGAGGCAGGCAGCAATAACATGACTTGCCCAAGGTCACCCAGAAGGAGGCTGGATTTGCACTCAGATCTTTCTGACTTGAGACTCAGGGCCTGGAACTCCAACCTAACTCCCTCCCTATAGATAACCAATGTTCTACCACTCTCTGGTCCTCTGCTTTTCTCCCCAAACACAGTTTGCCTAGGACAGTGGTTGCACATTAGAATAATTCAGTGAATGCATACTTCTTAAACTAATCGTGAGAGGCCAGGTGGTATAGCAGTGCCAAGGTGTCCAGCCCTGGGCACCTACATAGGCACTGCTGCTGTGTACATTTCACAGACAAATGAGGAAGCAAAGTGTGAAGACTGATTTAGCTATCTCCTGATTGTAACAATGAAGGTTCTTAGCTCTTCCTTTATTGGGAAGATTGAATTGTAATCCCGGGTCTATTTTTAGATTTTAATCTCCAAAAGGTTATAACTCAGCATTTTAAGTAGATCTACCCATTTTAGCTACAAAAAAGTGCTAAATAACTACAAAAGGTGAACTAACCAAAAAAAAGGTGTTAAGTAACCCCCAAAGTTATAATCTAACCAAAGAAGGTGTGAACTAAAGAGTGGGCAGTCCTGGAGAAAAGCGTCTGCTGTGATTGGTAGATGTGAAATTTAGGGGAGGTGACACAAGAGAAAAAGATCTTTAAAAAGAGGCCTAGAGGCCAGAAGAAGATTCCATTCCATTCAACTGGATTCGAGATTTGAGGAGGATGGAGGATTCTCAGACTGGAGGAACTGGACCCCTAGAGGAACTCATGCAGGAAACCTCAGGCTACTTTTCCTTTTAGACAGTTACCATTGGTGAGTGAAAGGCTTACTTAGGAACCCTGCCTTTTTCAGAGGTGTAAAACCTTTGAGAAAGGCCCATCATCTTGAGATTCTTTTCCCTGATTAGGGCCTTAGAATTTCTACCTGGCTCAGAAGAAGCCAGAGTTTTCTCTCTCTCATTCCTTAATATCTTCCCTCTATTGTAAATAAACTGCCATAAATTCCATTTACTTTAGTAATTCATTTTGGGATTTTAGAAGTTAAATCCCTGGCAACCACCTATATAAATATTCAGAGTCCAACCACAATTAAATTTAACAAAAGAGAGTTCAGTGGCTCATCTAAGCCTGAGTAAGCTCTAACACTGGGTCTCCGATCCCATTCTGCATCCTTTCCAAGCCAAAGAGCCCCTGGACCTCTGCAGAGGCAACAAAACCCTCCCCTCCCCTCTCCTCTCTAACCCTGGCAGTCCCTCAGGCGGTGCTAGGCCTCCAGTGTACACCAGCACCATTGTTGGAGCCATGACTTCCATATGGAATGATACCTGGTACCAAAGGACACAAGGAACTGCCCCTGGGCCCCGAGGTGACACGAGGCATCCTAAATCATGGTCCTTGCCCTTGGGGACCTTGCAATTGTATAAGGTAGAGAAGACATCCAGGGGGCAGTGAGGTGGTTCCAGGGACTGAGAACCAGGTCTAGAGAGGGGAGGTTCTGGGTTCAATTGTGGCTTCAGACCCTTCCTAGCTGTGTAACCCCCATTGCCTGGCCCAACACACAATACTGATTCTAAGACTGAAGAAGTGTTTAAAAAAGAAAAGGCATGACAGCAGTCCAGAAGCCAGGCCACATCCATTAAAGAAGGCTGAAGGAAAAGAGTGCTACTAACCAGGGAGGGTCAGAGGAGACCAGGAGGAGGTGGCTTTGGCCTGGCCTCTAAAGGATGGGAAATTCAGGATAGAAAGGGAGCAAGAGGGGCAGCTAGGTAGCCTAGTGGCTGGAGCACCAGGCCTGGAGTCAAGAGGACCTGGGTTCAAGTGTTGTCTCAGATATGTCCTAACGGTGTGACCCTGGCCAAGTCACTTAACCCTAATTGCCTGGTCCTAGGCTTTACCACTCCTCTATCTTAGAATTGATACTGAGACAGAATGTAAGGGTTAATTTAAAAAGAAAGAAAGGAGGGAGAGAGGGAGGGAACTTCATCTTATATCTGGTCTTCTCTTCTCCTGACCTACTGCTGAATAAGGTCTGTATACAATTATGATAAGAGTCAGCATTTACACAGCAACTTAAGGTTTGGAAAGGCCTCTCATGGGTAGATGCTACCATGATACCTACTTTATGGGAGAGGAAATGAGGCAGCATTTGAATTCAGATCTCCCAGCGTTCCCTACCCACCTATCTGCATGAATGAATAGCAGTGCCAGGGAAACGGTGGGTACAAGGTCAGAGGAGTCTCAGCCCCCCTCTACCAGGCAGCCCTTGGTGATGCAGGGGCTCCCAACAGAGAACGTGGCCATTTGGCCAGGGCTGAGTGCTGCCTCCTCTGGAGACCCGTTCCACTGTCCATAGCCACCCCAGAGGAAGAAGGGCACCCTAGAGGACCCCCAAACCCAGAGCTCCTCTCTGGAGGCTGCCCTCCCAAGCAGTGACAGCCCTAGAGGGCCTCCGTGCCTGGAGAATTACCTCCATTCCCCTCTCTGAGGGTCCGACCCAGCGACAAAAGCCCAGCTTCGGCCCCCTCCGGCATCTCCTTCCCAAGCTGGAGTCGGACAGAGAGCTTGCGGGCCCTTCGTGGACCTCCTCCCAGGCGGCACTCCCACGGTCAGAGGAAGGACGATGAAGGAGATCCCGCACTGGAGAGAAGTCAGAAATCCCAAGGCTCGAGATGGTGTCACCGGCCTGTGAGCCTCTGGCCTCTGCCCAAGTGCCCTGAGCAGGGTGCCCCGACGGAGGCTCCTCGACAGAGCGTGCCACCCGTGCTGATACCCCCCCTGTGCCAAGGAGGCAAGAGCCGCCTCACAGTTAAACAGATGATGCTTTTCCTGCTGAGTCAGCTGAGTTGGGCGGATGCCCGAGCAATGTGGAAGAGGCCACGTGCCTCAGAAGCAACTGCTGGCAGGCATCGGGGCTCATCCAGCCTTGGGCCGAGCAGAGGGCGGCCCCATCTCGGAAGCCGGGTCCCCTCACCCTCCTGAAGAACGGGCCCGCCCCCTTCCTGTCTGTCTGTCCGAGGGAGAGGAGCAAGGCGCAGAAAGGGGGAGGTGAGAGAGAACTGGGTGCCCATCTCAAGACCAGTTCTTGGAAATCTGCCCCAGCCTGAGCAGACCCGACTTCCTCTGAAGTACTCCGAGGCGTTGGCGCATCGTGCTGCCCAGACAGCCACCCCGGGTTCTTTCTTCCCCATCCTGAGCCGTAGGCGGGCACCATAACAGGAGGCCAACGTGATGAACGGACCTGGCTGAGATCCGCTCCCCAGGGCTCCCACACGTCCGCCCGTAACCTAAGCCAGGAAAGCTCTGGTGTTTGGCTAACTGCCCAGTCCAGATTCCACATGTCTCCGCTGGCTGCCCTGAAGAGCTTAGGGAAAACAGGCAAAGTCCGTCGAGTCAGTGGGCACCTGCTGTGTGCCAAGCATAATGCCAAGCACCGAGGGCATAGGTCCCTGCCTTCCAGTCAAACAATGGTGGATCGACTTTCAAACAGACACACGTGTATGCCCTTTGTCCTGTTTAAGCCTGTGATGCCACCGGACATCTGCACCAGGAGTCACGTTCCCGGATCTCTGAGCTCTCAAATGAGGAACCAAGAGAAAGCTCCCAGAGCTCACCCGGGAGGCAGGAGCCAGGCGAGCAGGAGATGAAGCGGCCAGTCGTCCACAAAGCAGTTCCCCACGAACCCCTCGTCAGCCGGACCGTTGCCTGATGTGCTGGCGAGTGTCTTGACCGCAGCGTCCACTCCATTCGCCCCTGCAGGAAACTGCTGGCGCGGAGTGACTAAAGGGGTGCATCTTCCCTGGGGAGAGTGAGGCTCTTCTCACCGGGGGCTTTAGGGACAGTTTGGATTTCAGGGTCGCTGGGGCCTCGCATCACCCACCACCCACCACCCGCTTTAACAGAGGCTGAGAGACATTCCCCAACTTGCCCGCAGCTGGGGCCAGAGCCAAGGGCCGGGCTTCCTGCCTCCTCTGGCCTGCCGCCACTTTCTCGGGCATCCATTTCGGTCTGGGTCCCTCGTCCCCATTTCTCTCTGTTGTTCAATAAAAACCCACCATGTCCAGTGCAGTGCCCACCTGGGTACGGTAGGCCCCCTGAAACAAGCCTGGACGCGGCGTCATTTACAAGCTCATCTGCTTCCAAAATTCAAGCCTAACAGAGGAGTAAACGGGCTGCCTTGGGGAGAGGCAGGATGGTCCAGCAGTTAGAGGGCTGGCCTGGCTGCCAGACTCTAGAAAAGGAACCACATGTCAGTGTCCCGGTCTGCCTGGGTAGCTGCTGGGTGGCTGGAGAGCCAGGCCTGGAGACGGGAGATCCTGGGTTCGAATGTGGCCTCTGCCACTTCCTAGCTGGGTGACCCTGGGCAAGGCACTTCACCCCGCTGCCCAGCCGAAGGGTCAAAGACCCCAAACTCCACTTGGGGTAGAAAGAGAATTCCTCCCCTGAGGCCACCTCGACTTCCAGGTTCTGGGTTCTAGGCCTGAGAAGAAAAGAACAGGAGAAGAAACAAGCAGAGTGCCCCCCCAGCCCCAAAGAGAGGCCCCAACATGGTCTCCCAGAGCCAGACCTGAGTTTCTGGGCTCCCTCCTCCTGAGGGGGATTAAACTGCAGCAGAAGGGGCACAGCCCCCCATCCAGACACAGTCCTGGAGTCAGGAGGGCACCCATTTTACAGATGAGGAAACTGAGGCCCAAAGTGATGACAGGATGAGTGAATGAATGGAGCATGCTGGAGGGATGCTGTGGTGCTTAAGGCTGAAGTCACAGCCCCTGCTGCCAAAGAACGTAACCCTATCCTATTGAGGGAGACAAGCCATAGGGAGGAATCCTGGAAGCACAAAACATCATCGAGTTGAGGGCCTGAAAACCGTGGGCACTTAATAAATGCTTTGTGGACAGAATGACTAACCAAGCCCAGCCGTTAATTTTACAATGAGGGAAACTGAGGCTCGGGGCCGAGGCGGGATTCGAATGGGGACCAAGACTCTTTTCTCTTGGGCAAAATAAAAGGAGTTATTGCTAGAGCACTACTTCCCCTTCCCCTTCCCCTTCCCCTTCCCCTTCCCCTTGGCTTTGAGGTGCTTTACTGGTAGCCCCACCCTTTGCCCACGAAAGTTCCCGACTAGTTTATTCCGAGAGCGCGAGCCTGGCGCTCCGCCCTCTGATCCCTGTCAGCCAATTGCGGACAGCCAACTTCAAACGGGCGCCGAAACATGGCTCCGTCGCCCACCCTTTCAGCGCATGCGTTCTCTCGCTCACCTCCAACTCCGCCCCCTCCCTCTGTGCGTACGCGCCTGCTCTCGCCCGCCTGGGGCTGGAGAAGGCGGGGCGGGTGCGCGGCCTCCGGATATAAGCCCCGCCCCCTCCAGGGCGAGCACTCCAGCGCTATTGTTTTATGGTGATTAGTCTTGATAACAATGACTTTTGCATTTCTAGGCTTCCTGTCACCCCAGCTCCCGGGGCGAACCTCTCCCTCTGCTGGCCTCAGTCTCCTGATCTGTGAAATGGGGACCAGCCGCAGAGCGCAGGAGCACGTGGCGCTCGGGGATCCCGCAGCAGCAGTTATGACCGCGCTCTCTTTGGGCGGACGGGAGAGCTGTCTTGTTTCGCCTCGATTCCCACCTCGAGAATTACAGACGCCCCTTTGGTGAAGCTAAAAAGGCTTATTTGGGGAGCGAGTGGGCAACCCCTCGGCTGGGGTTTTAGCAGTCTTCCTCGAGGACAAACGAAGGGTGACGTCAGCGACTGGGAGGGGCTTGAGGCTGACACGTGATCTCAAGGCTGGGTGCCTGGTGGAAGGCCCGGGGGAGCTAGGCAGCTGGGAGGAGGGTGGAGCCATCCCTTTCTCCTCCGGCTTAGGGGCTCCTTCATTCGTCCTCTGCAGGGATTAGAATAGAACCGTCCATCCCCGCCCCAGCAGGGGGAGCACTTGGGGCTGCTCCCGTGTGACCTTGGGCCAGTCACTGCCCCCAGCCCTGTGACATGAAGGGCTCTTCCTGGGTGCCCAGAGGGCTGGGCCGGGGGGAGACAGATGGAGGGCAGGGCAGGGAGTGAGTAGAAGGGGAAGGGCTGGCCCACTTCCCTCCCCAGCCTCAGTTTCCCCATCAGTAGAACAAAATAGCCAGGGGTCATGTGATTACCCGCTGGAGGCAGATGCCGCCAGGAGCCCACTTCCCAAAGGAGCCGACTGAGCCTCCCTCCAGGCTGCCGGGCCAGCTCTGCCCCTAATGGTCACTTCTCCGGGCCTCTGCCGGCCCCTGGAAGCTGACGGGGCTGCCTCAGTGATCTCTGCTAAGGCTTGGAGGGCCTGCGTGTGCCCACAGAGCGGCTCCAGAAGCAGCCGGGCTGGCGGCTGGACCAGGGGAGAACCCTGGCCGGCCCCTGGGCAAATGGGGCCCAGGGCAGGGGCCCCAGGAGGCCCTTGCTCCCCAGGCTGGGTGGCAGAGCTGGCCCACATGGACGAGGCCGCCCCAGGGAGCAGCCCGGCTGTCCTGGGAGGTGACCCTGGCCAGGGGGCGCCCCTGCGTCCAGCCAGTGAGCCCTGGGAGCCTGCCCATCCGAGTGTGGAGGCCCACAGCCGGGTGGAGGATGGGGGCTGGGCTGGGCCGGGTTCAGCAGCCCCACCCAGGGAGGGGCCTGGCAGGGCGTCCTCTCCCCGTTAGCTCCCCCCGGAGGGTGCCAGATCTGGGGCTTGAGGCGGGGCCTGGAAGCAGGAGGAGAAGGAAGGGCTAAAGGCCAGTCGCCAAAGCCTGTTCTATCTACCTGGGCTGAGAAGATGGAAGGACGGTCAAGCCTGCCTCTTGGACGCTCACAACCTCCGGCCTTGGCCCCCTTCAGTCACGGAATTCAGGCCTGGAGTGTCCACGGCCCAGTTCCAAGTCTCCCGGGCCCTGGGGACCTTGCAGGTGGTCTTGGCTCCCCAGCATGCACTGGGCTAAAAACGTACCCCAAAGAGGAAAAAGCAGGAAGGCCTCCCACCCTTCCCCTCAGCCGGGCGCTCATGCTCTCCCAGTTCTTCCTGGGGGGGGGGGGACGCCTAGCAGGGGAAAACCAGATGCCGCCTGCCCGCTGCCTGCATCCAGGTCTACCCAGGGACCCCAAGACTGCTCCTTTCCGGGTGACTCCCTGGAGGAAGGCTAAGGTGCCCAGACGCCACCCCCTTTGAGCCCTGCTCTTCCATTCCCCAGTGTTCAAGGGGCAAAGCACAGCACTAGTAAATAGTCAGGAAAACCCGTCTTTAATTAAGGAGAGGGCGCAGCGCTCTCCTCAAGGCCTCTGGCTGCTCTGGGAGTGCCACGGAATTGGGGAGCTTATATACCCTCTTGGAGGACCAGAGAGGATAGTTGATTGACTTTACAATGGCTACAAAGAAAATGAAGAGCCCTGAACAGGCTCATCAGGGAGAGGTCCAGCCATGGGCTGGGCACAGTCAGAGACAGAGAGAGAAAGGGAGACGCCAAGGCAGAGACAGACACACACAGGCATAGAGAAGAAAAGTGACCCAGACAGAAAGAGGCAGAGACTGAGACGGAGACAAAAGAAGGAAATGCACTTCGGTGGGGCCATTGGCAAGGAGGGGAGTGGGGGTGGGGACAGGGAGCAGGGCTAGTCCTAGGGGATTCTGGGTGGAAGAAGATCCCCCTTATGGAACTTAGACCTGCTGGGACGAGAGGACGAAGTCTTCATCTCAGCATCTTCCAAGTAGGAGCCATGATGCCGGCACGACCAGGCTCACCTGAAATTTGTGGGGAGGAAAGTGCTTTGAAAGTCTCTGAGCGCCGGAAAAGTGTGAATTGTTTCTGTTATCATCATTGGGACGCGCTTGTGGGGTCAGTCCTCTCGCAGGCAAGCTTCTTGGAACGTCTAGGCCAGGTTCAAGGTACTCTGTGGCTCAGGAGCTCCCATAATGCTTATCGTTTTCTAGTCAGCCAAAGGATACAAAGCGTTCAAAACAAAGGCACGGATTGAGTGAAATAACACAGGAAGATACAGCATTCCCCTCATAGACTCTCAGATAAACACGTCACTGGGCAATGCTTGGGTAGAGAGATCATGCGCGGGGGCCGCCACAAGGAAGGATTCTACAGAAGGAAGTGTCAAAGTCTACCCCACGGGCCTGTAAAGCTCCCAAGTGCAGTCTGAAGCACGTTAAAATGTAATGGAGAATGTTGAACCTGCAAAACGGAAAGGACAACATGGCCAGCTGAGCCACTTTGACTCTGTTCTGCTAGGGTATAGTGGCTAAAACTCTTCCTAATCACGACAGGTTGGCAGCGCATTAGTCACAGCAACTGCATCCAGCTAATAGAAACCAGGCAGAAGACCCTCCTTCCCCATTCTGTAGTTATGTCCACCCTCAAGCGAGCAGTCAAAGGCTTCTCTCACACATGAGTCCTGGCAGTCGGACGGACTCCCCAAATCTCTGGCTTCGCAGGACATGAAATGGAGCTACGCCCAAAGGGAACTGACCTGACGAATGACCGCCTTCACCCTTCCCCAACCCACTTCTTTTCCTATCTTTATTATGTGAAGCCGGAATGCTTCAAGGACAGTGAGAACGGGCCTCTGTGGTCCTCAGAAGGGAGAGCCATCCCATCCCATCCCATAGTGATGAGTGTCATCCTGCCTGCGTGCCAGTCAACTCAAGGAACGACTGAAGGAATAAATGCCTCCTGCAAGAACTAAGGGAGCGGGAGGGTCCCCTCATGAAGGACAAGTGACCTTCCAAAAGCCCAGATCTGACTGCATCCCTTCCAGGCTCAGGAAGCTTCCGTAGCTCCCTATGGAACCACTAAAGCCGTCACAAAGAACAAGTCTTTAAGCAGGACAAGGAAGACCCGAGTTCATAAGGCCACCACACAGAGCCAAGCTCTGGGACTCTGGGAACAACGCGTCTGGGATTGCAGGTTTTTCCAACGAACTGAAGAGCTTGGGGTCTTATATACCTTCTGGGGAATAAAAGGAAAGGAAGGACAACAGCCAGGGAGAGGCCTAGATACAAGGGGAGAATCTCAGGCCCTCCTCTTCGGGGTGCTTAAGTCTAAGAAGAGGATCCGTTCTGGGGGTTCCCTGGGGACAAAGGTACCTTTGGATTTCCTAAAACCAGCCATTGTTCCTCTGCACTGTGTGCCCCATGTGGCTCCAAACTGATTGTAGGCTGAATTCCTACTGCTCTCTTATACATGCTATAGAAACATGGGACCCTTGAGGCAGAGCTGGAAAGGATCTTAGGGCCATGAGACCAACCCCTGTCACTTTACAGTTAAGGAAACTGAGGCCCTGGGAAGGAAAGGGATTCAGAATCCTCAAGGTGGAGCTGGGGGGATGTCAGGGGCCACAGAAAGTCATCATTTTATGGTTGAGGAAACTGAGGAGACGGCCTTCTCAGCAGCCCATTGGCCAGGGTTTTGAACCTCGAATGAGTTGAAATGACTTGACCAAGGTCACATAACAATTAATGGGCAGAGCTTTACTTTCTGTCTTAGAATTGTGTAAAGTGGAAGTTGAGGGATCTTGAAATACCAAGATGTTCCCTCTTTAGCCACTATTCCAGGAGACCAAGAAAACTCATCTTTAAAATGGAGTGGGGAGGGAGAGAGAGACAGACAGACAGACAGACAGACAGAGCCAGAGGGAGAGAGACACAGAGAGACAAAGACACAGAGAGAGAGAGAAAGAGAGACAGAGACAGAGACAGAGACAGAGGGAGGGAGATAAACAGAGGCAGAGACAGAGACAGAGACAGAGGGAGATAAACAGAGGGAGAGATAGGGAGAGGGAGAGACAGAGACAGAGACAGAGGCAGAGGGAGATAAACAGAGGGAGAGAGAGACAGAGGGAGAGAGGAGAGAAGGGGGGGAAGAGAGAACATGGCGTCACGTCTCCCATTGTGCCCTGAGACCAAATGGTCCCTGATGGCCAGGAAACTCTTCAACTTCCAGAAAAGTACAATTGGCTGCTTCCCCCATTGGAGCCTTCCCTCAAGGGCTGGGGGCAGGTTGGAGTGCCGAGGCTGGGCCCGCTCCCCCCCCGCCCCCGGGGATGAAGGCCGGGGGGCATCATGGGGGACTTCTGCTGGGCTCCCGGAGGGGACCGATGGAGAGATATTGACCATGAACAACTTGAGAATAACACGGGCATTTCTCACTGCACACAGAATCGAGCCCGAGGATTGGTCCCAAGGCAGAAGAAGGGAGAGCCTCGGAGGCCGGCTTTGTAGCGCTGGACGGGCTCATTTCAGTTCCTGTCCTCGTCCCCCTCCCGCTCTGCTCCAGTGGAACTCGGGCCTCCAGAGGGCGAAGCCTTCCTCCTCTGGTACCCCTGGAAGCTTCTGTTCGGTGCTCGTGGGCCCATCTCGCTTCTCCCCTGTGACCGTTCTAAGGCCTCCCCCTTTGCGCCGCTCTCCTTGCCTTCGTCCTGTGGAGGGAGAAAAGAGGAGACGGCCTTCTCAGCAGCCCATTGGCCAGGGTTTTGAACCTCGAATGTGATCATTCCAATCCCAACGTGAATCCCCCAAACTCCATCCTTTCCTTTCGATTCCCCAACACAGAAGTGCTCCTGGTGCTGAGCACTGAGCTGGGTGCTGGGCAGGCCTTGCAAGCCTTGCCAGAGGGGGCACCTAGTCTAGAAGGCGGACATGCTCTGTACACAAACCAAGATTGCCTGGGAAGTGGGAGACCCCCCCCCATCAGAGCAGGGGGCCACTCCAAGAATGGGAGACTCCAACTCCAGGCAGTCCAGAAGGAAGAAAAGAATTTTCTTTGAAGAAGAGGTTTTGGGTGGCATAACAGCCTCCTAGATGGTGGACCAGTCTAGGGGCTGATCAGGGAGCCTTTGGGCCAATGGACAAGCCCAGGGACTGGGAGAGGAGCCTCTCTGGAGCTGATGGGATGGAGGAGCAGCTCTGCTGTAGGTGGGCAGCGCTGCTCCCTGTGGATCCGGGCTGGCACGTTTATTGGGGTCTGGTTGCTTCCCAAACTCAGGTGGAAGGATGTTTTGGCATTTGATGCCATAGGGCAATGTTGGCAAGCCTTTTAGAGTCAGAGTGCCCAAACCACACCCTCATGTTGTCTGTGAGCCCCTTAGCTTGCCCCAGACAGGGAAGGGAGGAAGGGCTCCCACCAGCTGCTGGGTGGGGGAGCGGGTGAAGTGAGAAATGTCCTCAGGCATTTCTGTGGAGAGGGGCAACAGAGCAGCCCCTCCAGCATGCCATGGGTTCACCAACAGGGCCAGAGGGAATAAGAAGCGTGCGTAAGCTCAGGGGCTTCTTCTGGAATGCCAGAGCCGGGGGGGGGGGCAAGGGGAAGGTTCCATGTTCCTCCATTGTCCACCTTGTCATCATCTGTCAATGCAGGAGAGGTCTCACTGCCCTTCTAGAGCAGGAACATTGTGGGGTATGAGTTAAAATTGGGTTTTGGTCAAATTAAGTTATAAAAAGTTGTGGTTGCCATTTATAATAATTAAAAATTAAATTATGAGTTTGTTAGTAGCTTTATTACAGCAAAGTAGAAATAGCCAAGAGAGGAAAATGTAGGAAGGAGGTAGAAAATATTGCCTAGCTAAATACCCTAAGTCCAGATCCATGTGCCTCCAGGCTGCCAGTGCGAATCCAAATGCAAATTTCACCAGTCCACAAGAATGTCTCCAGCCAAATGTTTCACCAATCGAAAGAGAGTCTGATGCCTCCAAAGAGAGTCTCACTGAAGAGTGTCCCACCAAAGATAGGAGAAGAGCTGAAAAGTCAGTGTCTCTGGCAAAGGTCTCCAGACTCCCTTCTTCAGCAAGAATCTCCAACACATAACAGGCTGAGCTGCACAAGAGTGAGCTGCCCCAAAGACTTCCCAAGCTCAGGAGGCTGAGCTGCCAAAGACCCTGAGGGGCCCAGAGGCTCCTGCTTCTCCTCCCGTCAGCTCTCTCTGGCACATCTCAGGAACCAATCATAGTTTCTTAATTTGCCACGGTACTTAGTGCCCAGGGGATCCACTTCCTTTCTCTGAGGGTGTGAGCTTTCTTGTAAAAGGATCTTCAAGTGTCTCACTGACTAAGTGTGAAAAGAGGGACACTCCGAGTTATTAAGTTAAAATAAACAAAGGGAATTTTTAATTCCCTTTCACAGGGACCACTGTAGGTAATGCATTCTTTCTTTTTCTTTTTTGTTTTGTTCTTTATTGATTTAGGATATTTTACCATGGTTACAAGATTCATGGTCTTTCCCTCCCCTCCTCCCACTGGCTCCCGAAGCCCATGCGCAATTCCACTGGGTTTTACACATGTCTTTGATCAAGATCTACTTCCATGTTGTTGGTGTTTGCGCTGGGCTGTTCATTAAGAGTCTCCATCCCCAGCCATGTCCCTTCGACGCATGTAGTCAAGCAGTGGTTTTTCTTCTGTGTTTCCGCTCCCACGGTTCCTTCTCTGGAGGTAGAGAGCATCTCTCTCCTAGATCCCTCCAAGTTGTCCTGGATCATTGCAGTGCCACTAATGGAGAAGTCCGTTACCTTCGATTGTGCCCCAGTGTAGCCGTCTCTGAGGACAAGGTTCTCCTGGCTCTGCTCCTCTCGCTCCATAATGCGTTATTTCTAAGAACAACATCAGCAGTGAATAAACCAGGATGGGTACAAAGGTGAAGCCCAGTGTAGAACGTTCCGGTCCAAGTCCACAGAGGGAATGGCTGAATACTCTATAATTCATGCTGACTGATGAGGAAATGATAGGTCCAACCAGGGCTAACTAGTGAGAAATGCCTGAGGGGCTCAGGGTCCTGCTTCTGTCACAGGGAGAGGTTGGCCCACCCGGCACACAGCTGTGCTGGGCACGCGGGCACGTGTGAACGTCGGTGCTGCCGCTCAAGCTTTGTGGTGTCACATGGGAAATTCCTGTGGAAATCCTTTTCCCGCCTTCCCCAGGCTGGGTCAGGCCCCCAAGCTTCTCGTAAGGTAAGGAGGAAGCTTCTTGCTTTTGGCCAAGCTTATAAAAGGATTCCGGGCAGGGTGGGCCCACCTGGCTGAGCCGTGACTCAAAGAGTGGGCTGAGAGCCATGTGGAGCTCTGACTCATTAAAGTCCCTGGTGCTGCCATCGCTGGGGTTCTGCCAAGGACCCAGCCCTCCGTGCCGAGGGAGGACTTGGGCTCTCTAACTCCGCGGCTTCTTTGGCAATCCTTGGTGGCGACATACACCGCAGAGAAGCCTTGGGGTGAGAAGGGAGCTCACAGGCGGCATAAGTCATCCGAGTAGCTGCGCTCTTCTGGCTGTCCAGTCACTTGGCCAAATGAGCACAGCTTGGCTGCTCAATTGTTTTAAAATGAAGAAATGGGCCTCTTGGGAATTCCAGTGCTCACAGTCAGACTCCATTACACTGGCTCAGTGGACAGAGCCAAATCTAGAGACAGGATGTCCTGGGTTCAAATCCTGCCTTGGACATTTCCTAGCTAAGTGACCCTGAGCAAATCCTTTTGTTCCCTTGCCAGCCCCATATCGCTCTTCTGTCTTGGAACCAAGACAGGGTAGTGACCTGGTTTAAGATGGGTGGAGACGGCAGCCAGAGCTTGTGGCAGTGCTAGCCATTGTGGAAAGTAGGAATCCCAGACTCCACCCCAACCCGCCTTTAGGAAAGGGGAAGGTCCATCCTTCCTTGATGCTTTTACAACTATACACAGCCAACTGCTTTGGCCTCATCCGGGCAGGTTCCCAAGAGAAACCATGAGATTCCAAAAAGTTGTTCAAAGCTTGGAACATCTCGCACGCACGTCGCTTGGGGAAGAGCTGCTGCGGCTGCTGCTGGCAGACGGATCCAAGCAAAAAGATGGCCCGCGGGCACCCGCCACGGAGATTGTGCCATCTGCGAGACACGGGCACCCTTTGGCTGAGGAGCCTCCATGTTGGCAGCTCCCTTTTTTATTTAGAGGTTGGGTCACCTTTGGGTGCACCCCGGGGAGCTCGAGTGCCGGAGACAAACTGGGTCTGACCATTCTAAAGACACTTTGGGTGTCGAGAACCCTCCGAGAGAGCCTCCCGGGCCCTGCTTTGGGTCTGTCTGCTGGCCAGACTGCTTTTTCGGGACCCTGCTGGGGCTTCTTGGCAGAGATACTGGAGTGCTTTGCTATTTCCTTCTCCAGCTCATTTGACAGATGAGGAAACCGAGGCCAACAGGCTCCGCGACTCGTTCAGTCACCCAATGAGGCAGTGTCTGAGGGCAGATTTGAAGTCAGGAAGATGAGTGTCTCCGGCTCCAGGCCGGCACCAGCGTTGTGTGTGTGTGCCTGGGCGCTCACCTATGTCCACACGCCCACGTGGGCACGCCCTCCTTGGCTCTCCTGCCTTCTCCGGAGGACATTGGGCACCAAGAGAACCACCCCTCACGCGCACAGCAGCCATTTTCAGGCTCTTTGGGGTCCCTCGTCTGGGGATGAGAGCCGCTTGTGCTCCCCCTTCTCCCTCCCAGGTTTATTGCCCGCACGGTGAGGAAAGAGACCGAGCAGGGCCGCTAGCAGCAGGGACGTCTTGGCAAGGGGTCCAGAGGAGACGCCGCCCTGTGCCAGGGAGGGGAAGAGGCTGGGAGAAGATCTCGCCTGAGAAGGCCTCCCCTGGCCCTGCGTCCTTCTCTCCTCCTCCTTGTCTTCAGGCTCTCCCATCCGGGATCCCGGCTTCCCGCGGAGAGGAGGACACGGATCCGCCCTGTGGCTCTGCCGAGTTCTGGAGGGGCCCCGAAGCGCCCCGGCTTGCGTGGCCTTGAGCAGAAGGGCAGGAAGGGGGCTGGCA
>NC_077231.1:4002035-4049535 GCF_027887165.1 Monodelphis domestica
AATGCCTTACTGGCTCCTTCCTCTCAGCAGCCCCCGAGGGAGGGGCAGCTTTGTGCCCATTTTATAGGTAGGAAACTGAGGCAGGCAGGGGTGAGGCCTCCTGGGTACTGGGTTCTCCCCGCTCAAGGTCACCCACCGGGGAGGCAGCCAGTGGGAGGCATTGGAGGTTATCAGGCTGGGGAGGCCCCAGGCCGGCGCCCTTGCACCTCGGGGTGCAGGCCGGCTTCCGGGGAGGCGGAGATTCTATCTAGGCCCCAAGAAGGGGGAAGCCGTGGGGAGGAGGGAGGCCGGGGACCCTCGGAGTCCTGCAGTGCCGGATCTTGGCCCCAGAGGCCCCTGGTGGCCTGGGGGGGCTCGGAGAAGGCCAAAGGCAGCCCTGGGGGCCTGGGAATGGCAGCCAGGTGCCAGGCGCCGGGCCAGGCGCTGACCCGCTTCTGCCCTCCCAGGGGTCATCTCGGAGCTGAAGGTGTCGGTGCCCTGGGGCCACATCGCTGCCAAGGTCTGGGGCTCCCTGCAGGGCCCGCCCGTGCTCTGCCTCCACGGCTGGCTGGACAACGCCAACTCCTTCGACAGGCTCCTCCCTCTCCTTCCTCAAAGTGGGGCTGGGGGCGCGGGGAGGGGCCGGGCAGAGGGGGTGCCGGGGGGCCGGGGCTGAGCCTGCCTCCCCTCCTGCAGCCTTCCACTACGTGGCCATGGATCTGGGCGGCCACGGCCTCTCCTCCCATCACCCTCTGGGCTTCCAGTACTACAAGCAAGACTACGTGAACGAAGTGCGCCGAGTGGCGGCAGGCAAGTGGCCGGGAGGGGCCGGGGCCGCCCCAGAGGACTCCCCGGGGCTGGGGGGCTCCGGGGCGGGGGGGCTGGAGGAAGGCGGCCCTGACCCGTCTGTGTCCGTGTCCAGCCCTCCGTTGGAAGCGCTTTTCCGTCCTGGGCCACAGCTTCGGTGAGTCGAGCCCCGGGGATGGCGGGAGGGTCCGAGGCTGCCCAGGGATGGGGGGGGGGGCCCTCGAGCTGGCTCCCAGACTGCCCCCTCCGGGGCGGGAGGCAGGAAGCGGGGCAGCCGGCCCGGAGCCGCTCCCCGAAGCCTCTCCTTCTGTTCTGCAGGTGGCATCATCGGGGGCATGGTGAGTCCCTGCCCTCCCCCACAGCCCAGGGCAGAGCCGGGACCAAGGGGGTGCCCTGCCAGCGGGGGAGAGAGGCCCGATGGGGCCTTGGGGTGGGAGGTGGCACCAGCAGGCCTGTGCCCGCCACTGCCCGGGGCTGGCCCGGGTCCCAGCGGCAGCCTATTAATAGCTCCTCGGCAAAGCCTTTGACCTACTGCTCACAGAGGGTGCCAGAGGGTGGGGAGGCGGGCACGATGCCTCGAGGCCGTGGGGGGCCGGAGCCTCCCCCTCCTGAAAGACGCCCCCCCCCAGTTTTCCTACATCTTCCCGGAGATGGTGGACAAGCTGATCCTGCTGGACGCCATTCCCTTCTTCCTGGACACGAAGGTGAGGTCCGCCCCACCGAGGAGGCGGCTCGGCCCAGGGGCCCTGCCAGGCTTCCCTTTGGGAGCAGGGAGGGCGGCAGGCTCTGGGGAACCCCGACCCGTGTCCCCCGCTGCTCGCTCGGACCCAGTTTGACCAGAACCGCTACTGTCCCTGGCAGAGCCAGAAGGTAAGGCCGCCCAGCCCGGGGTCCAGAGCCATCCCGGAAGTCGGCCCTCTGCTCTCGGGGCGGGGGGGGGGGCAGGCACGACCCGGGGGGGCCCTGACGGCGGGCCGGGCCGGGCCCTTCTCTGGCCAGGAGCTAAGCAACCTTCTGACGTACAAGCGGCAGGCCATCGAGCACGTGCTCTACACGGAGGCCCAGCAGCTGAAGCCCTCCCAGGTGCTCCCGCCCGAGGAGATGCTGAAGAGGTAGGGATGGGGGTACAGGGGTCTCCCCGTCGGCTCCTCAGGGGCCCTCCACAACTCTGTGGGGCTCTCTGGCTCTCCTTTTAACCCTTCCCTTCTGGCTTAGTATCAGACACCAAAGTGGCCCCAGACACTTCCCAGGTGTGTGACCTTGGACAAGTCCCTTCACCCCAGGGCCTGGCCCTTCCTGCTCCTCTGCCTTGGACCAGCACCCAGTATTGACTCTAAGGTGGAAGGGAAGGGTTAAAAAGGAAAGCAACGGGGGTGAAGTGACTTGCGGGGAGACGCCTGAGGCTGGATTTGAACTCGGGACCTCCTGTCTCCAGGCTTTGCTCTGTCCCACACACCCACCCACCCCCACACGGCCCAGCCCTTCCCTCCCACAAATGCCCCCTGTCTGAGTTGATGAGTGACGCAGCGCCCCTTCCGCCCCAGCTTCCTGAAGAACAACTTCCAAGTGGGCAAAGAGTGTGGAAAACTCTTGCTGGAGAGAGGAACCACCAAGGTGGGCCAAGGTATGAGATGGGGGGGGGGGAGGCTGCGTCCACGGGCTCATCTTTGCCCTCTGCTGTGCGTGAGGGCCACTAAGAGAGGTTTTAAGAAAAGAATGTGTGACCTTGGCCAAGTCCCTTCCTAGCACCCTGCCTCAGTGTCCCTCTGCTCAATGGGGCCTTCCTGCCTGACTGTAGTGAGCACAGGGCTGGGGTTCAGCAGGAGGCCCCATCACCCCCCAGGGCAGTACCACCCCCTCACCACTGTGGCACACCTAGGGCAAACCCAGAACAAGGCTGGCACTCCTGGGGTGTGCCATGGGGGCGACGTCCCAAGAGATTGCAGAGGGCTCGGGCCACTGAGGCGCCATCTTTGTTTCGGACCCTCCAGGTGTGATGCTGAACCGAGACCGGAGGCTGGGCCTGGTGAGTCCTTCTCTGACCACAAACCTTCCCAAAGGCCAAAGTCCAGGAGCGGCTACTGCCCGAGTGTTGTGTGGGAGGGAGGCCCTGCGACAAGGGGGCCTCGTGCCTCGGCCATCTTACAGATGGGGAAACGGAGGCAAACAGGGTTCTGTGATTTCTCAGGGTCGCCCCGCCAAAGGTCTGAGGCTGCACTGGAACTCGGGGCTCCCTGGCCCCCAGGCCCAGGTTCTATGCGCTTGCTGCCCACCCTAGCTAGGCCTGCCCGTACAGGTAAACAGGGTAACTGGTTTGGGGATGCAGGGGCAGGAGAGCTTGTGAGGGCGCCCCGGGGCCAGATGGCGGAGGCCCTGGGGCCTGGCAGGATCAGAGAGGGGAGACCGAGGCAGAGACGCACCTCAGGAGGCCTGCAGGCTCACTGGTGCTGAGGCTAGTCACCTCCCTCAGTAGGATGGAAGGCAAGAATGACTCGATCTTGTATGCCCAATGCTGAGCTGGCACACGGTGCCAGGGGGCTCAGGCTGGGCTGGAACCGCGAGGGACGGTGGGAGCATTTCTCCTCAGATGGGCACACCCTCAGGGCACCAGGGAGATCCAGGGGGCCGGGTGCCCAAGAGCCTCCTGGGAGTTTGGCCTCAGGCAGTAACAGAGCTCTCAGGGAGGGCTTTATTAGACATTTATTAATGAGAGGAAGCAGGGCCGGGCCTGGGCCAAGTGCAGGCTCAGAGACTGGGCATTTGACCGCCCTCACCCGTCTGCTGCCTCCCCACCCCCATCGTGCCAGAGTCCAAGGCACTGTGGCATGACTCGAGGGCAGGATCTTTCCCCAAAGAATCTGGGGGCAAAGTGTCAGGAGATCCCTCTGGCTGGGCGCCTCACCTTCCCAGGACTGGGGTGGGGGTGGGGGAGTCCACCTTGGCCTTGGCTGGGGGGCACACGACTGGGGGCAGCTTTCTAGAGCAGATCCTTGAATGCCAATCCAAGGGAAGCCAGTGATGACTCCAAAGGTGGAGGACGCTGGGCTGGCACTGGAGGGAGGGTTGGGGAGCGCCAGCCAGGCCAACCCTGGGAGAGCAGGGCACCTGCCAAGCACCTCCTAGCTTGTTGGCAGGCCAGAGCAGGTCCTCTGGGGAGGGGCTGCGATCTGCCCTCGGGGAGGGTGTGTGCTCTTTCCCAGGCCCCTTTGGGCTGCCTTTGGCAGGGCCCCCAAACAAGCTGGTGCCCAGCTCAGAGAGCACCTCTGCAGGGCCTTCCCTACATACCACCCTGGGAGATGGGCCCATTTCACAGATGGAGAGTGGGAGGCTGGACTGCAGGACCCCTCTCTGCCCGCTGTACCTCCTTCCCACCTTGCTGATCGAAGTGTCAGAACTCGAACACGGGATTAGGCAGCAAGCCCTGCCCTTGGCATCTGCCTCAGCTCTTCCCCGGGCCGACGGCTCTCTCCTTGTAGCCAGAGAACACCTTCGATTTCCTTAGCCCGGAGCAGGCCGTGCACTTTTGCCAGAAAATCCAGGCCCAGATGCTCATCATCAAGTAAGTGGGACCGGCCGGCCGGCCCAGGGAGCCCCTCATCCCCTCCCCCTTCCTCTGGCCAGGCTGCCTGCGGTCGGGGGGCTGGAAGGACCTTTGCCCCTCCCTGCCCCAGCCCAGGACAGGGTACCCCCAAACGGAGGGCAGGGCAGCGGGGGACCCTCGCAGCGACCCCCTCTCCCTGCAGGGCCAAAGGCGGATACAGCTACTTCAAGGTCCAAGACCCCGAGGACAGCACGAAGCCCGAGGACAGCACGAAGCAGGTTCAAGACTTTCTAGAGAGCACCCTCAAGGAGGTGAGCCCCGGCCGGGTGGGCCCCCTGCCCCCTGCTCAGACCCGTGGGTGGTCACTCACGGCGGGCCCTCCTTTCCAGCGCTGCCGGATAGTCTTGGTGGAGGGCAGCCATTACGTCCACATGCAGGAGCCCCACAGGGTGGCCGGAATCATCACTCACTTCCTGGAGGACAAGGGGCCGGCCCAGGCCCATCTGTAGCCCTGGAGCGGCGCCACCGTCTGGGGCAGGCGCGGGGACGAGTGCCCAGCCCCCCAATGGCCTCCTGGGGCGCCTCAGCTCGACAATAAAGCCTCCTCTTCCTGTATGAGTGTGGCCTGTGCAGGGATCCTGGGGGGGGGCCGCATTCACATCCTCCAGACACCAGGCACAGCTTGCTGAGGGCCCCCCACCGACTCCTCAGTAGGGGCGGAACTTGCGCTGAGCCCGCATCAGGGCGATCCTCTGCTTGTCCTCCTCGAACTTCTTCCGCAGCTGGGCCAGGTCTGGGAGGGGCGGAGGGAGAGGTCAGGGGCCGGACTAGACTGGCGTGGGGAGGGACGCCCCTGCCACCCCGGGGGCCTCGCCCAGACCAAGCCCCCCACATACGCTCCATCTTGGTCTCCCGGTGCTGCCAGGCATAGAAGTTGAGCAGCTCCTTGCGGGCCTTCTTGCGCTTCTCCTTCTCCAGTACGCGCAGGCTGGCAGCCTCGGAGCGGGGCAGGCCGGGCCTCCGGCCTTTGCGGGTCACCTTCACCCAGCCTTCCTCATCAGGGACCCCCTCTTCTGCCTCAGCCCGGGCATCCTCCTGGGGGGGCACCACATCAGGCCCTGCCCTGGCTGGCCTCAGCTTCCTCTTTCCTAACCAGAACTGCTGGGGGCTCCCTGGGAGTCTGGGTTCAAATCCTCATGGACCGGACCTTGGGCCCTGGAAGCAGCTGCCACCCCCCACTCCCGGCTTCCCCAGGCCCCTGGTGCCCATTTCATAAAGGAGGAAACTGAGGTTCTAGGAGAGGCCAAGCAGGGGTTTAGCCCCGGGTCCAGGATCCATGCGCTGCCGCATCTCGTACCTGGGCCACCTTCTTGTCGTATTCCTCCATGAACTTGTCCACCTCCACCCTGAGGGCCTCGGGGTCCCCCAAAGAGGCCGCATAGTCCGCTATCCACTCTGGCAAAAAGATTAGAGTCGGGCCCGAGTCGGCCTCCCCTCCTATGGCAGCCCTGAGTCCGAGTGGGACCCTGGACAAGGTGCCTCCCTGGCCTGCCTGTCTCCTTGACCATAAACTGGGGAGGGTGACTGCAGCGACAGCCCTCAGCACCGTGCCTGGCACACAGACGTGCTAGCTGTGGCCATTCTCTGGGGCTCCCTGCCGGGGAAACAATGGACTAAGGCCCCCCAAGTCTGGAGAACCGGGCGGGCCTGAGTTTCCCCACCTGTAAAATGAGGGATTCGCAGTGGCAGCACCGAGGTACCTTCCAGCACCCAAATCCCAGGGCCGGGAGGGGTCCCCCCTCCAGGGAGGGTCTCTGCCCCCCCCCCAGTGCCCACCTCAGGCCAAGGGCACCCCGCCCCCTGCCCACACTGACTCTCGATGCCCGTCTTCACTGGGCAGCTCTCAGTAGAGACGATCAGAGGCCCCTGGAGGGCCACGGCCTTCTGCACGGACGCCCGCTTCCTGAACACCAAGTACGCCACCTGGAAGCCCTGTGGGCACAGGCAGGGAGCAGCGATGAGGGTGGGCCCCGGCTGCCCCCACCAGCCAGCAGGGACCCAGGGACCAAACGAGGCTGCTGCCAGGGGAGGCCCGAAGGGAGGCAGACGTTAGGAATCCCCAGGCATGTTGTTGGTCTGGTTCCTTGTGTCTGTCTCCAAGGAAGAACAGCAGTGGTGAACCCTGCTGGCTGGGAGAGCCTGGGCAAGTCCCTTCCCCTCTGGGGGCACCTCACAGCCACTAAGCTGGGGAGCCAGTTCTGCCCTGCTCCCGAGATGCCAGCCCCAGCTTCTGGCCTGTCCTGGGAGCCTAAAGACTCTTTTCCTGAGTGTGCCCCGCCTCCTCCCCGGGGAGCCTTTCCACAGAGGAAGTGAACAGAAGGGCCTTCCTGGCCCCTTCTGAATGGTCACCTGAGGGGGGGAGGGGCGACAGAGTTCTCTAAGAGGTCCAGCCTGGAACTTCCCTCCTTTAGTCCCAGGCCAGAGGCCGCAGGGGGAGGGGGAGGAGGCCCCTCTGGTGGGTTCCGGGCTGCCCCATCCTCCCCAGGAGACTCACCGGCACAGGCTTTGGACGGAAGAGCTCGGAGGCTGCGGCTGTTGAGGGCTCTCCGGGCCGCTGGGAAAGGTCCGGCTTCGGGTGCAGCTTCACGCTCTGGACTGGTCCGCAGCAGTCGGAGAAGAGCTGGGCCAGGCGCTCCTGCATGCCAGGGAAGGGAGGGAGGGTGAGCCTGGCAGCCCCCCCTCATTGCCCCCCCCAGGCCCCGCCGTGCACGTGCACCCCGCGGGGTCAGATCTGTCCACACCCCCCACGCCGGCTGACCTCTGGGCAGTACGGGGGGACGTTGAGGACGAAGAGCGTGCGGCCCGGAGGCCAGGCGGACCCGGTGCCCTCACGGACTCGGTGTTCCTTGAGATACAGGTAGTGGGAGGCCGTCCGCTCCGGGGAGAACTGGATGGGGACGGCTGGAGGGAAGTGGGGAGACCCGTCAGCCCCTTCCCCACAAGTCCGGGCCCAGAGAGCTGCCCATCTGGCCCTCCACAGAGGATGGGGGGTGGGGGGATCCCTGACACTCCCACCCTTGGCCCCGTCCCCAGGGAGGTGTGCAGGCACTCCCTCCCTCAAGCCACCTCTTCGCCTCCAACCTCTGAAGATCCCAGAGCTGGCTCCCCAGCCTCAGCACCGCCTCCTCCTGAAAGCCCTCCCCGACCACCCCCTCGCCCTGGGCCGTCAGACACAAACACATGGGCTGCTGCACCTCCCTCCCTCCTCCGCGTCTTAGCCCAGAGCCGTTCCTCCAGCCCCTTTCCCTCCCCGAGCCGCCTTTCCTAGGGAGGCCTGGAACCGGTCGCCCCCTCGGGCCTCACCTCGGTACCCAGGCGGACTCAGAGCACCGGCCGGCGCCTTCTCCACACGCGTTTTCTTCCCCGCAGCCATGACGGAAAGCAGCGTGGGCTGCCGGGAGTCGTAATTCGTGGTTGGTTGGTGAGGCGGAAGTAGTCATTGCGGAGTCCCGGAAGTGACGCGTGGAGAGAGTTGAAGAGCGTTTCTATAGTAACCAGAGGGCGGGGCGGAGCGTTAAAGACACAGGCCCGGGTTCCCTTCTTCCTGGGCGTATGGGCAGACCCCTTGTTGGGGGAGGCGAACTAGGGGATCCCGGAGCGGCCAAGGCAGCGTACGGGACACGGCTCAGGGCCGGCGGCGGCCAGTATCTCGTACCCATTTCCCAGATGAGGATGCCGACGCCCAGAAAGGCTGGGACTCGGGCCCCAAGCTCTCAGCGGCCAGCGCCTGGCCACCGTGGGCGCTGACTAGTCCCCACCAGCCCCGCTGGTCCAGCCGTCACCTCTCTGGTCGCCCCGAGGCTCCCATGGCCACTTCAAGCCGGCAGATGTCGGCATTCTCGGTCATGGCGATCCCTGCTGCCGCATTTGCGTCGCTTTGTGCTCGCCCAGGCTGCGGGCTGAGGGCATCACGCCACCCCCCTCCTTCCCTACTGGGCCCCCAGAAGCCAGCCCTGCCTCCTCTGGGCCCTCCTGGGCAGGCTGCCCGGGAAGGAAGCCCCCAGCCCGTAATCGCTTTCCCAAGGCCTGTGCAGAGGACAGAGGTGGAGCCTGCTGCCCGCAAGCAGGAGCCCGCGGGGGCGCCCTCTAGCAAGGAGAAGCTTCCCCAGAACAGAGCGGGCCAGGCCGGCCCGGCTCCGGCCCAACTTGGACTGGAGCCGGAGGGAAGACAGCGAGCCCTTCGAAGGAGGCTGGAAACTCCCCAGGTTTGGGGGGATGAGAGCCAGCCCTGAAATGCCCCACTCAAGGGGAAAGGGTCAGGATGAAACTCCAGCTAGTATTCCGAGAGCACCCACTACGCGCCAGGCACTGGCCTAAGCCTCTTTCAAAAGGAAGATGCTATCTTATGTCCAGTGGCTTGCCCAGGGTCACACAGCGAGTGTCCAAGGAAGGATTGGAACTCGGGGCTTCCTGAATCTAAGCTCAGGGCTCTACTAGCCGTTCCAGACCTATATGCACCTTTGTGAGCAAAACAGCACCTCAATTCTGCAGGGGGCACCCACTCAAGTCCCTGGGCCCCCTAACCAACAGACTGGCTTTCCCAAGCTATCTGGTCCCTCAAGTCCAGGCCAGATTGCTAGACAGGCCCGAGTTCACCGGTCATGCTTGGAGAGCAGCGGCTTGGCAGGGCCAGGGAGGGCCCAGCCAAGACTGGGGGCTGGTCAGCACGGCTGCCAGCTCCGCTTCCTCAGCCTCCCCCCACCCCCAAGGTTCAGGAAGGCACCTGGGAGCAAAGCTGGTCCAAGCCCCTCATGGGACAAGGGAGAGGAAGGGCTCCCGAGCCTGCACAGGCCCCTGCCCAAGCAGGCCCTCAGACAGAAGCCAGGCCGCTCTAGGTATAACAAACGTTTATTCAGAAACAGATGAATACATGGTCTTTTCTGACGCAACGCTCCTCCCTCTCCCTCCAAACAAAAACGAGACACGGAAGGCGACCCAAACGGGAAAGGAAGGAGGCCAGGCTCGAGGAATCAAACCAAGCCCCAGCCCAAGCCTAGGAAGCAAGTCCTGCTGTGTGCAGAGGGAGAGGAAGGAATGCTGCTGCTGCTTCCCCCTTCATCACACAGAGTTAGGGGGCTGAGCTGGGCCAGGCTGACTCCTGGAAGGCCTTCCCACACTGGGACCCTCTTTGGGTTCCCATGGGCATTTGAAAGCTACGGAGAGAAATCGCTGCTTGCTGCAGATGCCTGACTGGCTTAGAGGTGGCCAGCCTCTTCTGGGAAGGCCTCCACTGGACCGTGTCATCACTGCTTCCAAATCTGTTCGACAACTTCCGAGACAAGGTACAGGGACTCCCATAGCCCACTTGGCTAGATTCGGGCAAGGACAGCCTGGCCCACAGGACATTCCATGTCTCAGGTGTGGCCCATGTCTTGGGCTTGAGGAGCCAGCTGTAGCTTGAAGCTCCTTTGAGGAGGAGGCAGAAAGGAACTAGGCAGACCTGCGATGAGCCCTTTCTCCCTCCTCGTGGAGGCCTAGGCCTTCTCAGTAGCGAGGCTGAGCTCTAGATCAGCCAAGCAGAGGGCAGGGGCTGTGGGGATGGGTCGGGGCCCCCTTCCTCCCCGGGCACCCCACCCATCAGTTTCAGCTTGGTGATGACCTGGCTCCCATTAGCAGCAGGAGCCCCAGAGGAGCAGGAAGGGGGTGAGCCTCAGGCCCAGGGGAGTTCATCCCCAAGCCTCCTTCCCACATGCCTGGCTCTTCCCTAGAGGGAAGAGGCTCTCGGACACCCAGGAGGGAGGATCAGATCCCAGGGCACCCTCTGGCCTGGAGATTGAACAGGGGAACAGAGTCGACAAAACTAAGCGAAAACCCCAACTAAGAGGGAGGGAAGAAGAGGAAAAAGGAGAGAACACACCCTAAAGAAAACACTATGGTACAAGAGAGGGCATGAGTGCAGAAAGAAAGTCACTCCCAACCGGCCAGCGCCAGCGAGGTCCCATGAGAAATGCACGGGCTCCTGTGGACTCTGCCCATGCCAGCAGGCCTGCAGGCCATGGACCGAGGCCGCCTTGAGCCTGTCTTCTGAGAGAGTGCAGGTGGGCAGGCGGGTGGGCAGCCATGGCCTTCTTCCTTGCTCACCTTCCGGTGGCCAAGATTCCCTTCTCAAAGTTTAATCTTAAATTCCGTGGGCTGCACCGAGACCGAAGCCCCCGAGGATTTGAAGAGGGCCTTCAGGATGGTGTCAGGGTCCACTTCTGCAGGCGGGTGAGACGAGGCACCGGAGCTCAACCTCCTGGGCTCACCCTCTTTCTTCACCGACGGGCTATCGCTGAGTCGCCTGTGAGGGAAGATGGGGGAGTCTGTTTCCTTACCTGAATGATATGACTGTTCCTGCCTAGCAGGTCTAGTGTGAAGGAGCCCCTGCCAAGAGCTTGGTAGGCAGGAGGTGTTGGGAAGTGCCAGACTGTATCTGGACTTCAGATCAAGCCTTTTTGTCTCTCGCTGCCTCTGCCATGCATTCTGGACACAATTCAGCCCACCTGCCTGCTGGCTCCTGGATCTCAAGGCCTCTGGCCTGTCTTAGTCAAGTATGTCAGTGAGCCCCCATTAGCTCAGCTTACTACTTCATACCAGTCCCTCTTAAAGGCCTCTGACAAAGGGACTCAAGCATCGGGGTACCCCCAAAGCCCAGGGCACTTCTCTTATCAGCAAGGGAGGAATCAACTGGCCCTCCATCAAGGCCTCCTTTTAAGGCACTTTCCCAGTAATGAATGCTGGAGGGGATGTGGCAAAGTGGGGACATTAATTCACTGCTGGTGGAGTTGTGAATGGATCCAACCATTCTGGAGGGCAATTTGGAACTATGCCCAAAGGGCGATAAAAGACTGTCTGCCCTTTGATCCAGCCATAGCACTGCTGGGTCTGTACCCCAAAGAGATCATAAGGAAAAAGACTTGTACAAGAATATTCATAGCTGCGCTCTTTGTGGTGGCCAAAAACTGGAAAACGAGGGGCTGCCCTTCAATTGGGGAATGGCTGAACAAACTGTGGTATATGTTGGTGATGGAATACTATTGTGCTCAAAGGAATAATAAAGTGGAGGAATTCCATGGAGACTGGAACGACCTCCAGGAAGTGATGCAGAGCAAGAGGAGCAGAACCAGGAAAACATTGTACACAGAGACTGATACACTGTGGTGCAATCGAATGTAATGGACTTTCCTACTAGCAGCAATGCAGTGTTCCAGGACAATCTGAGGGACTTATGAGAAAGATGCTCTCCACATCCAGAGAAAGAACTGTGGGAGCAGAAACCCAGAAGAAAAACAAGGTACTTTACCCCACAACAACTTTGTAAGGGAAGAAACAGTACATGACTCATATAAGGTGATGACCTTATTTGACAGATTTAGAAACCTGAGTCTTAAAGCAGTGAAGAGGTTTGCCTTAGGTCCCTGGGGCAGTAAAATAGCCAAACCACTCAATTCCAAGGAGTCCCTCTGGGCTGGCCATCCTTAGGCTATGTCAAATGGCATCTCCCCTCACTAGCCTGGCTCAACCCCCTAAGCTAACAGCCCCAGTTATCAGTTCAGTTCAGATTCCTGTTGTATAGAATCCTCAGGCAAGGACACAAGACCAGGAGGAGTGGTGTGGAAGCCTCAAGCCCACCCTGACCCCAGAACCCCAGCAGAGGGTATGCTTGTCATCCTGCCCAGAAGCCTTCTCTGGGTACTTACAGTAAGATGGGCTGGTCCGACGTGATTATGCTACCGTTCATGTGAAGGTTGCATTTCATGGGCTGTCCTGAAAACCAGAAAGAAAACACCATTGGCAACACTGCTGAGGTTGGACCAAAAGCCTCTGAGACCCAAAGAGCCTACAGCTTCAGGCACCCCAAGCCAAGAAGGCTTCCTAGGACACCAACACAACTGGAGGAGCTGGCTGCTTCGGGCCTACAGACTAGACAGGGCCCACCTTGAAACAATTGCTCTTTAGGGCAGAAGAGGGAAAGCTCCAAAGCTTAACAACAAAGAGAAAATGGCTACAGGAAGTAGGGAAAGAATGAGAAACTTCTGGTTTCCCAAAGCTGCTTTCTGGCTCCTGTCACATTTATCTAAACCCCAACACTAACATTTACAGGGTACTTTCCTCACAACCACCCCTGAGAACAGGCAGTGCAGCAAAGGTGAGGGAGGCTGGGAAAGGGGGACCATGGGAGCTGCCCGTGGTCCCATGTCCAAAGCTAAAGAGCCAGACCAGAATCGGTAGCTTGTCACTCGTGCTAGGGCTCTGCTCAGTTCTCATCACCTTGGCAACAGTTTTTGTTTCTGACCATATCTTATCTTTTTCATCCAAAAAAATCTACCTCTCCCATTTTTTTTTTTAAGCTAAGCAAACAAACGCCCCATTGGCTTCATCCAGAAGCACCTGCATCCTTCTGTACCTTGAGTGGTTCACTTTTCTCGTGGCCAGCAGGCTTCAGGAGAGCTGCTACTCACCTCACTTTGTTCAGAACCATCTTCCCAAGTTTCTCGGAAGCCATGCCCTTTCTCATTTCTTACAGCAGAACAGTATTTCATCACAATCACAGACTACAACTGATGGGCATCCTCTTGGTTTCTAATTCACCTCAAAGCATTATAAGCATTTTTTGTACATCCTTAAAGTTGGTTTAGCTTACATTGATTTCCTCAATCAGCAGCCCCCCCCATCCCAGTTTCCCTAATGAGTGACATGTGTGTTCATCTTTCCTTTAACCAATCCAGTACCTTCCCCAATACGTGCTAGCTCCTCCTCATTTTTCCAGATGCTGTTCTACTTGTGCACTCTGATGTATTGGAGAGTTCTCTGAATTTTCCTTTCCTGACCCCCAGAGTATTCATTCCTCTTCCCATCTCCTTCCACTCCCCTCTTAGGATCATCACGCATGCTGCCAAGCTGGTCTTCTGTCTTATCAGATTCCCTCAGTGAGTCCTGACAATGATCAATCAGAGGGGCACAGGCATCATCTCCCCATATCTGAATGTGATGTATTCTTGCAAATCGTCCTTCACAGTTATCTTTTTATGTTTCTCTTAATACCTGTTTCTACAAAAGTTTAGTTCCCCCACAGCTCAGAACTTTTGATCAAGAATAAGTTGAAGCTTTCTATTTTGTTCAAGATTTACTTTTTTCCTCTATGGAGGAAAATGTGTCTAAGTTTTGCTGGGAAAGCTATTCTTGGCTGTAAGACAATATCCTTTGCCTTAAGGTATATCATATTCTAAGTTCTCTGCTGCTTTCTAGAGGCGGCAGCTAAATTGTGTATGAACCTGACTGTGGCTCCTTCATATTGGAATTCTTTCTTTCTGGCTATATGCATCATCATCATCATCATCATCATCATCTAACTAAGAAGCCCTGGATCTTGGCTATATTCTTGGAAATTTTCTTTCTGGGATTTCTTTCACAAGGTGCCTGGCAGATTCTTTCCTTCTTTTTTTAAAAAAGCCATGATTATGTATTGGTTCCAAGGTGGAGGAGTGGTAAGGGCTAGGTAACAGGGTAGTGACTTGCCCAGGGCCACATAGCTAGGAAGTGGATGAGGCCAGATTTGATCGCAGCACCTCCTGTCTCCAAGGCCAGGCTCTCAATCCACTGAGCCACTTGGATGCCCCCCTCTTTCCATTTCTACTTTGTCCTCTGGTTCTAAGAAATATAGTTTTCCTTTAAGATTTCTTCAAAGAGGAGTCTAGATTCTTTTTTGTGATCATGGTGTTCAGATAATCCAATGAGTCTTTATTTTTCTCCTCAATGTTTTGCAGTTCAGTTGTTTTTACTCCGAGATCTTATATTTTCAGTCTTTTGACTTGTTTTAGTATTTCTTGTATCCGGGTAAAGTCAGTGGTCTGTTCCATTCTGATTATTTTTGTTGCTTGGGCAAGGTTTTGCACTCCTCTGCCACGCTGTTCATGTCCTTTCTGTTTCTTCTGGAGCTCTTTCTTTTTCAATTTCCTCAAAGCGTCTTATTTCATTTACAAGAAGAGTTTACAACTCTTGCTTTGTCTCTTCCAGGAATTCTGGTTGAGTTTGTGCCCAGGCTGTACTTTCCTCTGAGGCGCTACTTGTCAATGTTGTGGTGCCATTCTCTTCTTCTGGGTTTGTGTTATGAGCTTCTCGCCATGTTGTAATAGTTCATCAGGCTGGGATTCTTTTATTTATTTTCCACCCTTCCTTGATATTAAGGCCAAAGGCAGAGAACTTCTGGAGGGAAGGGCTGATCCTGTTGCTGCTTTCTTAAGGAACTGAATGGTATTGTTCTAGGATCTTCAGAGACAGCTCTGGAAAAAGAACCTATAAGCTTTTGGTGCTCCCAGAACAGTCTGATGCAGGCCAAAATCTGATGGCTACCCTGTAGTCTGAATCCTGCAAGTGCCTGACCTGGGTTTGGGTCTGAGCAAAGTGGGATGCTGCCAGACTCTGTCTCTACTGAGCAGCTGGGAAGCCAAGTGGGTTCTAAGGGACAGAACTATAGGCTCCCCTCGGTCTGAGATTCCTGTCTGGCCTCAAAGCTGTAATGAGATCCCTGCTCCACTTCTGGAGTCAAAACCACACAATTCCCATGCCTGAACTTTCTACCATTCACTGGGCTGCTAACTGTCTGTCCTCTTCAAAGCCCAGCTTCAATATGCTACCCCGATTCCTCTAGGCCATGATGATTTTCCCTCTTGGCCCTCCCCGAGGCTCTATATCAGTCTCTTATCTCCCTGTGAGAGCCCAAGAGACAAGGACTGTGTCTCACTTCCACTCTGCATCTCCTCTACTAAGCACAGTGCTGCTTTGCATATAGTAAATACTGGTGAGCTGAACAATTCTGCCCCCTGCCTTTCATCCTTGGGCAGGCTCAGGAGAAAAGGAAGCCTTGCAGTCCAGCTTCAATTGTGGCCAGCAGGATTCCCCACCCAAACCCTTTCCCTAAGCACCTCCTGAATTCAGAGCCCTGTGGGGGGCTCTTTAGGGAAATGAAGAACTCTGAGACAGTTCATGGCCCAGAATCCTGGGCAGGAACCAGAGAAAATGGGTATGGTTTTCTAAGAGAACATGTGCATCCAGGGACAAAAGGCAGTTTCTTCTTCCCATGGATTCTGTACACAGTGATGGAGAGTGGACCAAATGTAGAACCAACTTTGACTGGAGAGGGCAGGTGATACACCATGTCTTGTTCCTCCTCTCAGCAGAGGGGTGATGAACCACAGGTATGGACTTCAGCACGACCCACTTCTTAGTTAAGGAGGAGGCAGAGATGAAAGGGACACTTGGGAAAGTGATTTCTGGAATGTATCAAAGAACAAAAAGCTGCCAAGAGCTAGAAATGGAGGGGATGTCCACGGATTGGATAATGGCTGGAAGAGCTGTGTTACATGATTGTAATGGAATACTACTTCTGTGTTATAAGAAATAACGAGCAGGAGGAGCTCAGAAAAACCTAGAAAGACTTCTATGAACTGATGCAGAAGGAAGTGAGCAGAACCAGAACACTGTACACAGTGACAGCAAAACCGTACGATCAACTGTGACTCTGATCCAAGACGATTCTGAAGCAGAGATGACAAAAAATACTCTCCACCACCAGAGAGAACCCAATGAGCAGGGCGAGTGAAGTGTGTTTTTGTTAACTTCCTTTGTTTTTCCTGGGGTTTTGTCTGCATTTTCTTTTGTGATATGGCTAGTATGGAGATATGTTTTGCATGACTGTACATGGACAACCTCTAACTGCATGCCATTTTGGGGAGGGGGAAAGGAGAGAATTTGGAACTCAAAAAAAAAAAAGGGAAAAAAACCCCAAAGTTAACATGTTTTTACATGTTATTTGAAAAAATAAAATACAGTTCACCATGGAAAAAGCACCCCCCTGATCCCCAATCTCCTTCTAGGTCAGCACTTGGGATCCACAGAAAAGGATGACTATGATGATCTCATGAGAAGTCTGGCCTTCCCAGTATCCCAGTGGTGGCAGCCTCACTGTTTGGAGATGAAGGGAAAGAAGAGCCAGGCCATCCAAATTGGCCTCCCTTCCACTTGGGCTTACCGTCCAAACATCTATTGTTGTACTTCTTATAGGCAGTGATGGCATCTTCTTTCTTCACAAACACAACCTCGGCCACCCCAGGATGGACCAGGCGGGCTCGCTTCAGGGCTCCACACACACAAAAAAGTTCCTGAGAAACCCAAAGGGAGTCAAAGCTGGGGATTCTCCCCAAGGCCTAGTGGATGTACAATCACCCTTTGTCATCAGGTGCTTCATTCCATACTGTAGGAAGGAGAGGCCCCTGCCCATGAGCATCTCTCCTCTCCTCTACTCAGCACAGCTGGCTTTTCTATCACTGTAACAGATTCAACATGTACAGCACACCCAATGGGCTTTAATATTACTGTTTAAAAGAAACTGGGTAGGAAGAGCCTGTTAATAGCATGATTCTTCCTAATGAGGGAGAGCCCCTGCCCAGAGAGAGGCTGCCTTGTCACTCCCTCAGCTGGTTTGGCAGAGGGGAGTGGGCAAAACCAGGCTTCGCAAGCATGGCCCCTCTAGCAGCACAATTCTACATCCTCTCTCTGTTTTGAAAATGATCCTTAAACACCCCCTGAACCCCCAAGCAGAAATGATCTAAGTTCCTGTGGGCAGAGGGCGGCTTCTGCCCCAAGTCAGAGGTGCTCCACTGAGCCTAGAAGACAAGGGTACTCACAACGATGTCTTCCTCAGTGACTCGCGGGTGCAGGTTATTCACAGTCATCTTGGTACCTTCCAATGGGCTAAAGATGGGCTGCCGCACCAATAGGAGAATTGTCCCAGAGCCAGAACAGGCATACCCACCCAGGTATTGGGGGGGTGGGGGTGGGGGAGAGAAAGAGAGAGGTATAATCAGAGATGGGGAGGAGCCCAGTGCCAGGAAGCAGCCCCGCAGGACCCAAGAGGCCAGTACATCCCAGCTCGTGTGTTTTAGCAGACCAAGGGCCACACAACGAGGAAGACAGGATAGGAATAATCCAACCCCGTCCCAGCCACTGGTCATCACAGAAGCAATTCAGGCTCTCCTGGGCTTCATATTGTGGCTCGTCTCTGGTAGTTATAGCTGAGCCAGAAGTGGAGCTCAGAGCTTACGCTCTATGCTCTCTCTCCTTTCCCGAGTCTCTTCCTAGGCAGATCTAGGGAAGTTATAGAAAGAAGAGACTGAACACTATCTTTCCAGAAACTTCCAGAGACGGAGGAGCCCACTAGCCCTGATGGCCATGGCTGGGAAGGATCCCCTTTCCTTGACTGACTGCTTGCCTCCCCTTGCACAGAGCCACTCGCTTCCCATGTCTGGAAGACCTAAGCCTGGGAAGGAAAGGTGGCAGCAAGTGTCCTATGCCCTCTTTTAGAGAGGAGGAAGTGACTGGCCCAGGACCCCTGAGACAATGAAGGATGGAGGCAGCACCAGGGCCCCAGCACTCAGCCTCTCTCCTGGCACCCACCTCGGCAGGGGGCATCTCTTTGGGGGGCTCTTCCTTGGTCACCAGGGTCCGGGACATGTTGGTCAAGGCTTTCGTCCGTAGAGGGGAAGGCGGGGCTGGAAGGGCTGTGTACGTGTCATTCTGGACAACTTTGGTGAGAGGAAGAGTCTTGGATAAGGAGAATTTGGAGCTGCTGAGCCCCGCCTAAGCAGAGAGAAGATGGCAGGGAGTCAAGGCGGTTCCCAGCATGCCAGACCTGCACTTCCCAACCTGGCACCCATGGATTTTAGAGGGTCTGCCAAGGCAGATGGGAGAAACAAGCTCTTGTATCGGTGTCACTTCTGGCACTTTCTGGGATCCAACAGATTTTACTTTATCCACGTAAAGACTGCCTTCTAAGACTTTTCATCCCAAGGAGTCTGGGACACACAAAAGGCCAAGTGAAGGACCTCGGCTTGGAGGGTGGTGGGGCCGGGGGTGAAGGGAGCTCGGGACATCGGGCCTTGGGACAAGAAAGTTTCAGGGGGCAGCTGGGTGGCCCAGTAGATTAAGAGCCAGGCCCAGAGACGGGAGGTCCTGGGTTCACATGTGGCCTCAGACACTTCCTAGCTGTGTGACCCTGGGCAAGTCACTTGACCCCCATTGCCTAGCCCTGCCCACTCTTCTTCTGCCTTGGAACCGATACTTAGTATTGATTCTAAGTGGGAAGGTCAAGTTTAAAAAGAGAGCGAGAGAGAGGCAGAGAGAAAGTTTCAGAGGATCCGTGGGGCAATCAGGAGGAGGCAGATTTCCACTTCCTGAATGAGGAGGCTAGGAGGCTGGCCACCTGTCCACCCATTTGCTTGCCTGCCAGGAGAACTGATGCTGGGAAGTGGAGGGCTTTCAAACAAGCTGGCTGCCCCTGCACGGAGGGTGGGAGCAATGGCGAGATTCCCATTTCTAAAGTTAAAACTTTTTAAAGCTGGAGGACATGGACCATCCCCAATGGTGGCCGATGCGTGTCCCTAACTAGGAGAGCCCCGATTTAGGCTCAGGCTGCCCCAAACCCTCAAGGCTGAAGTCCTGCCCGTCTTCCAGGGCAGTGGGCCCAGGGCCCCTACCTACCCATCTCTGGACACCGCGGGGCCACTCCCAGCAAGCCAGGCTTCGGGGCTGGCTGGGTTTGTATTTCACTGACCACATTCCTGGCCTGAGGTCGGGGCACCGACAGGGAAGGCAAGGCAGGAGCCTCCTGGTTTTGCTCCACACTCCTCAGCCTACTGCCCCATGCTTGTTTCCCCTGGCTGAGCTCATGAGCTCCCCCCTTTGGGCTTCTGTCTGGGACTTGCCAGGAGCTTCACCCAGCTAACTCGCTGTGTGTTTTCCCACACCTGGGACCTGCGAATGGACTAAATGAGCCGTGGCCGGGACTCTGGACCCCCCAAGACACAGGGGGGCCCTGACCACGACCACGGCCATTTCAAAGCCAAACGGGAAACTGAAGGTTTCCCCGATGGCTGCCCAGGATGTAATTTCTTATTCAAAGAGGACAACACCTTACCATCTGCTGCAGGAAGCTGTTGGTGGTGGTGATCTTCATCTGTTTGCCAGCAATGGGGGCGGAGGCAGCTTCATCATCTTCATCCACGTCATACAGGCCCTGAGTGTACCAAGAGCTGCCATCAGTACAGCCCTGGGTCCCTTGGACAAGAAGAGAGGGAGGGGCACACCCCCCCCCCCTCCCCTGCTCACCCAGGGTCTCCCCAGTTAGAGGAGGGGAGGCTCCACCAGGGCAGACCAGGATGGTGACAGCCCACCCCGAAGGGACGGAGGATGGGACACAAAGAACAGTTGCACACAGGACTGTGGAGGTCCTTACACTACTTGACATTTACTCCATACTTTGGTAAGTTCACCAAAAGTGTCACCTCAAAATGTCTAGTCCAAGGGGCAGCCCCACTGCCTAACCCTTACCAGAGGCTTACTATGGATTCTAAGACAGAAGACAAGGGCGTATTCTTATCATTCTAAGTCCTCACCTTCCACCTTAGAATCAATACTGTGTATTGGCTTCAAGAAAGAACAGTAAGGGCTAGGCAGGGGGGGTCAAGGGACTTGCCCAGAGTCACACAGCGGGAAGTGTCTAAGGCCATTTTTGAACCCAGGACCTCCCGTCTCTAGGCTTGGCTCTCCATCCACTGAGCTGCCCAGCTGTTCCCAATGAAGGTTTATTATTAAACGCCCACCCTTTTTAGGGGGGCTCTTCAAATAAACAGCAAAGGCCTCATTTGCACCTGCTTCCCTGCCTCCCTCAAGCTCCTCTGCCTTTTGCCACCTGTGTGGGCCAGGTTGCTTCCTCTAGTCCAGGGCCAGCAGCCTCACAATAACCTATCACGGAAGGAACACGTGCGATGCTACGACGGGGGGCTGGCCTGGCACTTCATGGACGAGAGTGGTGAGGCTCAGGGAGTTCGGACCGAACCGAGGCCTTCCCGACTCCTAGGCCAGCGCTCTCCCCATCTCACTGTGCTGGGGCTGATTAGGTGGTACAAATGCTGCCACCCCCATTTTCCAGGGGAGGACGCCACGGCTTAGGGGCTCGTCCACTGTCACAGCTGGGAATGGCAACATCTGGGACCAGCGCTGGTCAAGCCGTTCCTGTCTATTTCACAAAGAAGCCAGACTCTCTCTGGCCTCCATCCTCCACACTTCTCATCCCTCTAGTCCTTTCCCTCCCTCCCAGCCCACACCTGCACAGGGCTCACTCGAGCTCCAAACAAACGCCAGCCTGTCTAAGGGGGCGGCCCTGAAGCCCCAGCCAGAGGCTCTCAAACCCTCGCTGCTCTGTTCCTCTCTTACCTACTTCTTATATCAGGAAGGATCAGGGTGAGGCGGGTCTCGTGGACTGTGAGCTCCATGAAGGCAGGAACCCGACCTCCTCTAAACTGGCACCACTATCCTCTGGTCCCTGACGTTCCCAACCTGGAGCCAGCCAGAACTCCTCCCCCCATCCAAGATGGTGCCAAGGCCTGTGGATTTTTCCTTTTGCCACAGGGCCTAAATATGGCCCCTCTTCTTCTCTGGTGCAGGCCCTCATCACCTCACACCTCCCGACTCTCCCCACTCTTATTCACCCCCCTTTCAGCCACTTGGCAATTTTCCTAAAGCTGGGGTCTGATGATGCCACTCCCTTACTCAAGAACCCCCAGTGGCTCCCTGTGGCCTCCTGAGGCGAATACAACAAATAGTCTGTTTGACATTGGGAGCCCTTCCCCAGCACTGCCTGCCGACTCAGTGACGCTGTCTCCTGGATGTTCTTTGAACCCCAGCTCCCAGATCTGGCCATTCTCTTTGGCTGGGACTCTCTCTCTCCTCCTCTTAGCCCCTGGCTTCCTTCAAGTCCCCCCTTGTGGAAGAGGTCTTCCCCTGAGGTCATCTCCCACCGGTGTTCTGTGTGTACAGAATGGCTTGTGGTGTGGTCCTCCTCCCAGCTCCCTTTATCCCCAGGGCTCCTGGCACCCAGGAGGTAAAGGCCCGAGGAACCCTCAGGGGAGAGCCGAGGGGGTGTGAGGCCACTAGCTCACTGCCATGTGTGGTGGGGGCTGCGGGCCTCTCCTCCTCCAGGTCAGCAGAGGGTCACCGGGCACCTCCCTAGTCCATGGCCACAAGTAACATGGAAGCCGAGAACTGGGTCATCCCCTTGGCCGCGGCAAGATGAGCGACTGGGCCCAGGTTTTCTAGTCACTGAGGCAGTGCAGCCTCGTGAGCAGGGCTTGTTCTCCCCCACTCTGTATCCCCAGAGCTTAGTAAATGCTTTAACCAACTGGCCCCCCTCTCCCCAGCATCTCAGGCACCACCCAATGGCCAGGGCGAGTGGACACCTACCTGTTTCTGTTGATGGTTGTTGACCACGTTGATTCTCATTCCGGCAGGATGGGGAAGAGCCGGGAGGGCAGCTTTCTGCTGTGGGAACAAGCAGCACAGGAAGTCAGCGGTGGGTCACCTGACTCCAGCCAGGCTCCCTCCCGTTAACCACAGAGACTGAGGTCACGGCCTGATGTCACCTGGTGCATCCTCAGTGGAGCCCGGGCAGCTGGAGGAACTGGGGCCGGAAGGAGGAGGACTTGGCCCACCCTGGCTAAGGCCATGGAGCCCCTCAGGATGCTGGCACCCCCAGAGCTCTCCCCGTGTTCCCTCACAACTAAGGGGCAACAGCAAAACACATTTCAAGGAGACCCTGGCTAGAACACAAGAAACACCGAGCGTGCCCTAACTCCTGTGCCAAACGGTCTTACTCAATGGAGAACTTACAGAGGAACGAGAGGCCCCTGGGATTGCCAAGGTTGGCCCTCTTCCTGACAGATGAAGAAAACGAGGGTCACACAAGTCTAGTGACCACCCTATGTACGGCACAGAGAGAAGACCACAGCAGAGCCAAAATTCTAGCCCAAATCTCTAATCCAGGGGCAGCTGGGTAGCTCAGTGGATGGAGAGCCAGGCCTAGAGATGGGAGGTCCTGATGGGTTCCAATCTGGCCTCAAGACACTTCCCAGCTCTGTGACCCTGGGCAAGTCACTTCACCCCCATTGCCTAGCCTTCTAAGACGGAAGATCAGGGTTAAAAAAAAAAAAGAGTTAGAATCCATAAATGCCTGAGGCCATGGTCTGATGTGGTTTTTTTGTTTTTAAACCCTTACCTTCCATCTTGGAGTCAATACTGTATATGGACTCCAAAGCAGAAGAATGGGAAGGGCTAGGCAATGAGGGTCAAGTGACTTGCCCAGGGTCACACAGCTAGGAAGTGTCTGAGACCAGATTTGAACCCAGGACCTCCATCTCTGGGCCTGACTCTCCATCCACTGAGCTACCCAGCTGTCCCCCTGATGCGGGTTTTTTAAATTGAAATCAAATGTCACAAGAAGGGAAGAGCTTGGGGGGAAGGAAGGAGGATTCATTTGCTCCTAAAGTGTGTCTAAAGGCAGAGCCCTGCAAACAGTAACTTGCAGTCCAGGAAAAGTTCCTGTTCTAGCAACATCCCCTGTTATTTGGGGTTCCTTTGGAGGCAGCCTGTCAATAACCAAAGTCTCCCAAGCTGGAAATTGGAGGCCCACCTATACTCAGGCACCCTGTCTCCAACCAGGAGCTTTGCTTGTGGGGCCTCCACATCTTGTCTTTAAACAACAACAACGAAAACACGTGACAATTGCCTTGTGGCCAGCTCCATCTCTGGGTGAGTGGCTGATACGAGGACAGGATCTCATTTGGGTTCCCTCCGTGTGGAGCCCATCAGCGCCTACTGGCCAGGAGCACGAGGGCAGCTCTCCTCACCCTGGCCCTTCCAGACCTCTAGTGCCTGCAGCCTTGTCCTGGGCAGCCATCAAGGAGCAAGCTCCCTCCTACCTGGATCGTTTTGGTAATCTTCATGGCAGGAGGCAGGGGGTCGGTGGCTGGCCTCAGCAGAGATGCTGGTGAACCTCGTTTCAAGCTGATCTTCTCCCGGGCATCGGCCACTTTGGCCCCCTTCTCTGGCGCCACAATCTGCTTTCGGGAGTTCAGCATCTCCCGGGCATCCTGCACTTTCCCCTTGATCCGGAAGCGCGCATCTTTCTGCACAAGTTTCTCCCGAGCATCTTTGACCCCCAGTTTCTGCCTCGCATCCGTGAGGCCGATCTTTTGTCGAGCATCAAACATCTGTTGGAAACCTGGAGCTGGTGCCGGCCGACTCAGAAGGGTCTGTGGTAGCCCGATGCGAGAGCGGATGCCTCCAATGCCGGGTCTGGCATTCAGTCTAGAAAGAGAATTTTACATGTCAGACACTTGGTTCTCTCTTTCCTCTGTGCCAGTTCATACAAGGCTTCCCAGGCTTCTCTGAAACCATCACCCTCAAGCCATATCCCCTCACACCCTAACCCACCACTTGATAGGCCATTCCCCAATCAGTTCCAATTCTTTGCTTCACAGAAAGAGTTGCTACAAATAACTTCTCGGTCCATATGGATCCTTTCCCTCTTTTCTCAGATCTCTTTAGGGTACAGGCCTAGAAGCATTATGGTAGGGGCAAAGGGTGTGCACAGCTGGAGGCCTTTGCCCATCCTGAGTCATGCCTATGCTGTGCCTAGGGCACTGGTCCCTTCAGTGCCTTGACTCTGAGGTTCTTGGATGGCGAGAATGCTGATGTGGGCCCCAGGGGATGAGGGTGATGGGTTTTCTGACCAATATACCCGTGTATGTGCAAGGTTCTCAGTGGTTAAATAGTCCCATTTCAGAAGTTGGCATTCCTCTGAAAAATAGCTGACAAATTGTCGGCCAACGAAGCTGGCTTTCTTCTGCCTGACAGGCATTCTCATTTTAACCTGTTCTTCCAAGGGCCAGATCAGGCCTCCTGACAAAGCAAACCCTCTCTTTTCTACTAGTCTGGGCGTCTCTACGCTGGGTCTGTGGGACACACAAGGTAAAGCAATAACGAGATGGAATTTTAGATCGGAGGTTCTTAACCTAGGATCCATGAACTTGGAAACATTGGTCGTCAGAACTATTTCCCAATAACTGATCTCCTTTGTAATTCTACACACTGAAAACTATGACTGTGAGAAGAGGTTTGAGGTTTTCCTACCGAGGGATCAATGACAGCCCTGTGCCCACTTTTCTGCGACCTCAAAATGCTTGCTTTCCAGAGGGAGAGGAGGAAGGACTTGGACGAAGTGACTAAGGTCTCTTCCATCCATGACTAACATGGCGGAGAGACAAGGGCCCTGAAGTAGGCTTTCAGCAGGAACTTGCACATCCCAGAAACAGGCCAACACTACAAATCAGAGCTTGATTTATTATCTTGTACACTGTCTAGACTTAGGATCACACTTAGCAGTGAGACACACCCTGGCTAGAAAGTGTCTGAGGCCAGATTTGAACTCACTTCTTCTTCACTTCCTGATACCACTGAGCCACCCAGTAGCCTCAAATTCCAATTGTGCTCACAATCACTGCCTGCTCTCTGCATCTAGCAACAAGGTAGGCTCTTAATCCACATTTACTGACAGATTACTAGTGATGCTGCCAGCCCGAGGAAGGCTCTGAATGCCAGGCACAAGAATGGGAAATTGGTAGGCAAGAGGGAGGAAGCTGGGAGAGACCTGGAGCTCCTTTTAGCCAGCTAATATCCGGGGGCTCCTGGTTTTCTAGGATCAGGAACCCTTCTCCCTCTATTTCCTCCCCTAGAAGAATGCTCACCGACTTAGTTGGCAACAAGCACCAGCAAAACTTTATTTTACCTTGGTAGCTACTATCACCAATGCATCTAGTGGCCTTGGCAGCTGGTCCACAGGCTCAGTGAAACCTTGTTTTCTTTCCCAAAGCTGCTGGGGTCCCCCCTTCCCCTGCCATGCAAGTCTGGGGATAGCAGGAGATGTACTCCAACCCAGTGGCTGCCTCCCCCAGATGTGATGGGACCTGGCTCTGGCAGAGATCCCTGAGAGGTCTGGACCACTGCACTGGTCCACTGCTAACAAACACAGCTCAGTAAGCTGTTTTTCCATTTCTGCTATTTTAAAACTCCACCGTTCTGAAAAGCTAGCAGGCCCCACCTCAGCATTATTGGGAATACCGAGTGCAGTGGGCAGCCCACACACATTTCCTGATGCAACCTGCTATAGAAAAAATATGGATTTAATTCCAACAATTATTAGACTCGAGGCAATCGATCCGTATTAAGCACCCCTTCTGTGCAAGATCCTGCCAATCAGTGGACCTCAAAAGACAAACACAGTCTCTGCTCATGAGAAGCTTACAGGGAGGCTGGCAGGGTGGGGGTAAGGCCCAAATACAAGGTAAGTATGTGTGGTTTTCTATGATCGTTCTCTTACAAAAATGACCAATTTGGAAACGTGCTCTTGCATGCTTGGCAGCTCCAGGAAGGGGGCCTCCATAGAACTTCAGAAAACTTACGTGGAAAATTAAATCTTCATCAAAACCAAAGTACTATGGGAAGAAGGGGGGGAGAGAATAAGGAGGAAAAGACAGTCCCTGCCCTAACCTACTCTGAAGGAAACTAAGAATGGAGGCAAAGCCAGGAGAAATGGACTGCCAGACAGAACAGAGGGTCCTCCTGCTCCAGCCCGGTTCAGTCTTGGAAACGCTGGGTCTTTGCTCGAGCCGCCATCCCGTACAGATGCTCCTCACAGAGCCGAAATCAGAAAGCCCCGAAGTAAACCATGCTTTAAAAACAAAAGCCCTTCCTAAGCCCTCATTCCCCAATGGAAACTGCCAGGAGCACAGGCCCAGGGCCTAGCGAGTCCAATTCATGGATGTGGGAGATGGGAGAGCGGGTCAGGCCGGCGGGGAGGAACTAGCAGGGAGGTTAGGGGAGGGTCACCTCAAGGAATGATCTAAGGCTGTGACTCTGGGTAACTGGGAGAATAGTAGCAGCTGGAAATCTGGAAGGGAGGCAGGCTCAGAGGAAACAATGAGAAGTTTTGTCTTAGACATGATAAGCCAGAGATGACAATGGACTGAAGGAGGAGACCTGGGTGACAGCAGAGTCAGGGGAAGGTATTCTCAGCATGTTGATGGGCTATTTGAAAGAAGCTGGCCAACAACAGTAATGAATGACAAAAGAGCCCATGGGCATGAGGAGGGAGAGGGGCTGGCTTTGCCCTAGGAAGGACTGCCCCCATTTCAGGTGTGGAAAGCTGCAGAAGGGCTCTGAGGGGCGAGGTAGGGGAGAGAGAGGAGGAAGCTCCCAACAGATGACTTTAATCTTCTCGGTAAAGGAGAAGAGGTCTTGATAGAGAAGGTCTAGCAAGGCCTCAAAGAGGGCATGAGGATGCGGATGGGATTAGAGAGACTTCCGGCAAACATCAAAGGTCCTCTGGGTGCAATGTGTCAGGGATCAGGAGAAAAAACAACAACAACCCACGATGGAGAGCATCACCAGGATATAGTATGTTCCAGAAAGAGCCACATTTCCACGAGTGCCAGAAGACGGAAAGAGTGTGAGGGGAAGAGAAGTTTACTCTCAACAGCCCAGGGTTTCCAAAGGGCCCATTGCCAGAAGGTCCCAAGCCAAAGGAAGCCAGGGCTTCTCAGCTGGAGAAAGGCCAGCACCCCAAACACATGACTGGGGGCTCCCAAGCCCTGGTATAGCCCAAATGAAGAAGCCCGGTAGGAAACTGAAGATCCCCATTTGTTCCTCCAAGACCATCTTGGGAGCCAATTCCTGGCAGGGAGAAAGAAAGGAAAAAGGGGAGAACTTCTTAAATGCTAAGAAGGCTGGATAACTTTTGGTCAAACCATTTTTCAAACAAGCATGCGATACACGTAAACCCAGCTCTCATTTCTCGTTCTCATGAACCTCATTTTCACAAAGGAACCTTTTGGAATAGAGTATTTAGGACTCTCCATCCTGTGCCTCCCCGCCCTCCCCGCAACACACCAGACCCTGGGCCTCCCATGTGTCCCCCTACAAATCCCATCCAATTCAATGAATCTACCAAGAACCCACTGTATGTGGGCTGAAAGGGGGCAGAGCACTGGCTCTGAATTTAAAGGAGGTCAACATGATGGGGGCAAAAAAGAAAAGCCAAATGTTCTGGAAAGGCAGGAGCTCAGTGGATGGAAAGGCTCCTTCAGCTCCCAGAGGCCTACAGGAGAAGTTGACCATGGGGAGCCACTGGAGGCTTCTGGACTAACAGGGTCAGAAAAAATGAAACTGTCAGCTTTGTGAAGGAGACCAGAAGCTGGGAGACCAGCTAGGGATTCACTCCAATGGTCCAGGCAAGTAAAAGCAAAACTAATTGGGGGCTAAGAGAATGTGCGATGAGCCATGGGGTGGAAAGGGAAGTCAGACTCTGATTATGTTTGAGGAAGGAGGGAGGGAGAAGCCTGGAACATCAGCCTGGGTTCACCAGGTCAGGGCAGACATAGGCAGTGGCAAGGTCTGGGGCTGTCCCAGGGACCCTCACTCAACCATACCGCCTCTCTTCACCTCCCAGATCTTCCCCTGCCAAACTGCTAAAGAGATCAGTTGAATGTACCCTAAGAAATGATTCTAGAGATGCTCTCAGAAAGCCCCCAAAAGTCTGGGGTTTACTGAGGCACATGAAGGACAAGAACCCACAAAATAAAATAACAGCATGGCTGTGAAAGGCTCCATAATCCCTTTCCGTAGACTCAACCTCATGAGGAAACATGGAGTGGAGGGACTCAGAGGGCAGAGAGCTTTGCAGGACTAGCCCTATCTGTGATGGTTGTTTTCTTGCTTTCGCAGTGGTGTGGGAGGAACTGAGAATTAAGGCCGTCCCCTCCCTCCCACCCTAGGGGCTCAGGGTTTCTAGGACTCCCAGATCTCTAGATCCAACCTCTTTGGGGCTAAGGCCCTTGCAGTCTAGCTGCCAACACTTCAAATCCAGCAGGTCCCATGACGGTTCCACTCTCTCCTCTCTCTGGTTTCCACTCCTCCCTGACCAACCCCTCATTTGAGCAAACATTAGGAAACCCAAGCAGCATTAAGTACCTCGAGAACGTGCTGAGGTCAAGGGCCCTAGTCCTACTGAAGAGGCCAAAGACCAAATTGCTGGACAAGATTTCACTTCTTCAACGGGGGTGGGGTAGCTTCGTGAAACCTAGGAAAGCTAGGGGGATGAAGGCCTCTAAGAAAGTTCTTTGAGCCTTAAAGGTGGCCATTCAGCAAAGGCCCTCCCTTCTTCAGGCCTCAGTTTCCCATCGTTAGTCAGGCACTGATGCTAACAGCTAGCAAGGATAACAAAGCCTTTTCTTTATAACCACTGGAGATAGCTGAGAAAGGGCAAAAAACCTTTGGAAGCCTCAAAGCACAAAAGAAAAGTCAATTATTATCACCCCCATTTTACAAAAGTTAAAATTAACTGAGGCTGAGGAGGGCAGTGATTGGCATCTAAGCCCTAGGGTTAGTTGAGACCAAGATAAAGGCCCAGGGGAAAGAACCGTGGACTGGATCAGGAGTCAGAAGACCTAGGTGAGGTCCAAACTGAATTGCCTAATGACCCTGGGCAAGTACCGCCCCCCCCCCCCCCCCGAATGGGGTTGGATGGCCCAGTGGATAGGGAATGGCAACAGGAAGGTACAGGTGCCCCCTGGGTAATTAATTTATGAAGAAGATCACAGGAGGCCAGCAGGGTGAGAGTCCCAGGACAAGGTGAAATCAGTAGTCCAGAACAAAAACAAAAGGGAAGATCTAACTTGCTTTGGGAAAACATCTTTTTCTTCTGTCCCAGGATTTCATTGGTCAAGGTTACTCCCAATAAGAAGAAAACTCCCCTTTCCAGATGCACCCAGCTCAGCAACGAGGAGGATATCTGGGGTTGAGAACTACAAGACTATTCAGGGGAGCAGTCTGGGGCTGGAGGTGGGAGCAGACCCCAGTCTTCCTGGCCCACAGACCTGATCTCTTATCCCCAAAGCCAGGCTATAAAGAGTGCTTTGTAAACTAACCCTACAGAACTCTGCAGCCCTCGGGGTAGTGGGGCAAGTGTGGGTGCCTATGACCAAGGGAAGTCGGAGCTAGGGAAAGGGGAACTGCTATTACTACCATATTGCAAAGCCCAGGAGCTGCCAATCCTGCAACTAAAAACAAGGTAGACCAAGAACAAAGCTCAAGGCGCCAGCAATTCATCCGTGAGGCTGGCAATCACCAATAGACGGGTGGGTCTCTCAGTCCCTCGGCCAGCTGAAGAGCCCTTGAGTGAGGGGGTGATTTCTCCAAAATGAGAAGGCAGACAAGGGAACTGGGTGGGTATTTGGGGCGCCAGGGACATACGGCTGCCAGGATGGAAGCTTGAGAGATCACCCCTTGTGAGTGGGACAGAGATAACAGACTTCCGGGGCATGGAGCAACTCCCAGGAAAGCTCAACTTCTGAAGCCAAACTAGAGCCCACTCCCACCAACTATCCAAGGCCAGACGGCCAACAGCATAGAATTAACAGGTTTCCTTCACTGAAGTGATGTGTCGGGACACTGAACTCTTAGACTTACAAGAGCAGGCTTCTGCTAACGAAAGTGCTTTCATGGGAAGTTTATTGTTGTTCCAGTGTGCCACTGCCGTCCATAGGGTTTTCTTGGAAAAGATACTAGAGCGGTTTGCCATTTTCTTCTCCAGCAGATTAAGGCAAACAGGTTAAGAGGCTTGCCTACGGTCACCCAGCTAGGGAAAACTGGATTTGAACTTGGGGCTTCCTGACTTCAAGCCTAGTGCTCTATCCACTGAGCCACCTAGCTGCCTTTAATGGAGAAACTGACCTTAGAGTGGAAGACTGACTTTCTGAACTGACCTTAAGGGCCAAGGAAAGTGCCTTCAGGCAGTCACACAAAATGGTGGCAGCAGTGGTTGTATAGAACCAAATCAATTGGATTTTCTCAATAGAAAGGAGAATTTTTATTAGAGTAATCAATCCTTTAGAAATGGGGGGAATCATTATTGCAACTCAGCTATAATTATAAACCTGTGATCTCTATGGGACAGGGTCTGGAACCTAGGATTTCACTGACCTTGGCACCTCCCAGATAAAGAAACTCCCTTTACTTATGCAGGTGGCAGGCACAAAACACCAGCATCAATCACGAAGAGGCCCACAAAATGCTCCCCAGCCAGGCAGGAACCAGATTAAAATGGGACTGGTAAATATTTAACAAAATAAAAGACAATCAAACAAAATATTATTTTTGAAAACTAGGTCTGAGGCCCAGTCTCACAGCAGCAAAAATGACTTTCAAAGTCTGCAGAGACAGGATATACTGTTGTTATTGCTATTTTGATTGAAGTTAGGGTAAACTGAGGCATAAAGTCCCCAGCATGTTCAGTTTATTGGTAAGGGCAGCAGTGACCAAGAAAGGATGTTTTTAGCAAACAAAATTTCAAGGAATGAGGGCAGATTGATCATCTTTGCAACCGAAAGCTAAAAGGCCAAGTCCTAGGTGGTGGGAAAATGATAATAGTTTGGATTGATTGGAATGAAGACTGCAACAGGCCCAGCACCAACCCCTCCTTGTGCTGAAGGAAGGAAGGAAAGCGGAGTGACAGATGGAGTCCACCTGTGTCTGGCAAGCCTTGTTAGTTGAACAGGGATAACCAACTTCCAGGCTCCCACCTGCATCTGGCAAAGCTCTTTAAGAAGGTAATATGTCTCCCTTCATTGTGACTGGGCACTCAGGGGCCACACCAGGCCTGGAGTCAAGAAGCGGCAAATTCAAATCAGACCTGCTGGCCTCAGTTTCCTCATCTGTAAAATGAGCTTTAGAAGGAAATGGCAAACCCCTCTAGCGTTTCTGCCAGAAAAACTCTCAATGGGGTCACAGTTGGATATACCTCACCAAGTTCCATTTCTGGGACAACTTGGCTGAACGGTGGAACTTATAAACTTCTGAACTTAGAGACACAGAAAGGGACCTGGCAGTTCCACAAAATACAGAGAATTACTGATTGAGAAATGGGTCCACAGTCTGGGTGCAAACCTCAAACGCCACAGAAGTAGGATGTTATTACTGAGGCGACTCTGCACCATGGGTGCCATGGAGCTCCGTGAGCTCCAGAAAAGGGGTGTTACCATTATTGCACTGCTTCTCCAAAGGGCTCGGGTCACTAGTACAACTCTGGAAGGGTTCTAGAAACGGAAGGGGGCGGTTATCATCGTTGCTCCCCTCCCAGGGCTTCAGAAACGGGGACGCTATCACCATCGCGAACTCTCTCCTCGAGCTCCAGAAAAGTGGTGCTCTTACCACTGCACCCCTCCCAGAGCTCCAGAAAAGAGGTTTTACCGTTGTGGCATCCCACAAGCCTTTTACCACTATTGCTCCCTCCCCGCGTTCTAGCAATAGGGGGATGCCATCACTGTCGCCCCCTCCCCACGCTCCGGACATCTCCCAAATACCCCCGTAACAGCGGCCGGGGCTGTTGCCCCTCCAGGAGCTAGGCAGCCTTTCCCCTAGGACGCTAGTGCCCCGCCCTCCCTCGAGCGGGATGAGCGGCGGCGCCGGCAGCCAATGGGCAAACGGGGAACGCGCGAGGCCGCGGAAGCCCAACCAATGAGCAGCGCCGCTGGAGAGGGAGGGCGGGCTTTTGGGGGAGGGCCCGGCCCAGCCGGACCAGAGGCCCCAGAATCTGGGGGTCCCCCTGGCCGCCCAACCCTCGATCAGTTCCCCGAGGACCCCCAGGCCCCGGGCCCCGGCTCCGAGGCGGCCCCGACGGAAGAGAGGCTCACTCACCGGCCCTTCACCGTCACCCCGCGCTTCCGGATGAGCTCGTCCAGGGACAAGTCCGCCATCTTGCGCCGCGAAAAACGAGAACAGGCGCCGCTCACGCACTCGGCGCTCCCCCGCCCATCGGTACTGGAGAAAGGACGCAACAACTTCCGGTTCCCGGCTCTCGGTGCTTCCGCCAACGCATTAGCTCTCGCGACAGCCGGCTTGTTCCGACCCAGCCAATGCTGGAGCGGGGAAGGGGTGGAGTGTGAGAGGCTGTAGGGCTGCGTATCCCATGAGCCTTCGCGAGGCTGGTTCTCTATTTACATACGAAGAATGGAACGTTTAAAAGGCTTCTTTCTCCCCTCCAAAAAATCTTATGAATGACGTGACGGAAATTCTTTAAACAGAATTAGAGTACGATAGCCCAGGCACGGTCCAGTCAGCCGCCCACGGTCTCACCCTAAGCTTAATAGGCCTGGGGACACCCCCCAGCTTCGCGCGGTAGACCAGTACCTTTATGCCTTAAACTTATGAGTAAGGAAAATAACGATTCGGGGTGACGCCCGAATCCTCACTACGCATGTGAGAAGAATTTTTGAGCGGGTACAGGTTGTCCCTAAGGTGACCCGCCTACTTTCGCGGGATGCCTGGGTGCCGCGATCTGCCCGTACCCCCTTTCTCGGAGATCAAAAAGCAGAATAACTCTTCCCGATTTGGCGCTTTCCCTAAGCTACGAAGCATGGGTTTTTTTTTCCTGGCGGGAGACCATGTGAGCAGGCTGGGGGGAGGGGCCGAGCTGGAAGAAACAACCCAATAGGTGTTAGGCTGGCAAGGTCTTTTTGGTCTTTTTAACCCCCTCCCTTCTATCTAAGAATCAATACTGCGGATTGGTTCCAGGCAGAAGGGTGGTAAAGGATGTGGTAAAGGTAGAGGATGGGGATTACAAGTGACTTGCCCAGGGTCACCCAGATGGGAAGTACTGAGGGCAAATCTGAACCCAGGACCTCTGGTCTCTAGGCCTGAGCCACCTCGCTGCCCCGTCCGAGGCCGGAGCCCCACTGGCGGGAGAGGGCCCTTCGAGTGCTGGAACGCCGGGATTGGGGGATTCTCCCGAACAGAGGGCGTTAACGTTCATCAATCCACACCAGCGGGTTGGCCAGAAGCCGGTATTAACGGTTTCTGGTCACCAGGGGGAGGAGGCGCGCTGGAGGGTTGTTTTTCTGAAGACTGATCAGACCCAGCAGCTCTAGGGCCCTTTCCCCTTCGCAAAGCACCCTGGGGGGGGGGGGGGGGGGGAATTCTTGGCAGGCCTGGAGTGAGAATCGAGTTTTCCTTGTTTCCAGGCCCCAGGCACTTTTTTTTAAGTAGCTGGGAGACTTTAGACAAGTCCCTTGTCGAAGCTCTTAGGAATGAAGGATAAGAGCCAGATGGTCGTCATTCCAAGACTTCCCTACTTCCCAAGGCTACTCATTGGTCTGTGGGGCAGCCCCTTCCCCGGCCCTGCGGACCCCTCCTGCCTCCTGGACCAAGAAGCTGGGCCAGAGCAGAACACCAAGGAGCAAAGTTGTATTTGTTCTATTTTCCACCCCTGGGCCTGAAGGCAGCCGGGATCCTGCCCCCCACCCCCCAGATTCTGGGAAACTTGGTGCCCTGAAAGAAGGCCGAAGAAAGAGCCCGAACCTTGGCCGCTCACTGCTGAGGCCCAAAAGAGGGCTGCAGCCTGGAGGAGGTAGTGAGCCCATTCGTGTGCTCTCAGGGGATAGATAGGGTGGGGAGTGACAGCTTCCTGGGGCAAGGGCTGCTGCTCTTTGTCTGGTATCCTCAGAGCCTGGCAACAGGAGGGGCCTAATAAATGCTTACTGACTGAATGGGGGAGGAAGGGGGGTGGGCAAACTCCCAACACCAGCCAGCACTGAGGCTTTGGGAGTGCCAGACAGGCATTGCCCCGGTGCTCACGGGGCCAAGCCTGGCCCAGACTGGTCTGGGGACATGGGCCCCTGGAAGTGCTCGCCTTAGGGCCCCCGGGGTCCGGTGGGCAGCGCTTTCGGGAGCCCCAGTTCTGACCACAAAGAAGAGGCTGGGGCTCCCTCCAAGCCCGCCATTGGTGTCTTTGGGGCAGCCTCCTTGAAGCGCTGCCAGTGTCTGTGGGAGGCCCAGGAGCCCGGGGCAGGATGAGGCTGGAGTGAGTGCTCCCAACAGCTGATGGGATTCAGGGCCTAAACCCACTCTGGGGTGACCCTGACTAACCCCAACCAGAACTAAAGATGGGTCGACTCAACAGACACACTTGTAAGCCCTTCCCTTCCGCCTTAGAAGCGACACTGCATATTGTCTCCTAGGCAGAATGGGCTTACGTGACTTGCCCAGCTAGGAGGTCAGATTGGAACCCAGGACCTTCCCATCTCCAGGCCCGGCTCCCAAAAGCTGCCCCCTGGTGTACTTAGCATATAAGAAGCCCCTAGAAGGAGGGAGGTGCCATCCCAGGGTGTGCTTCTTGCCTCACCTTCACCCCACCTGGCCCGGGGCCCATCCTTCAGCACTGCAGAAGCCTCGTGGGGGCCCCGATGCCCTTGAAGGAGGCCTGGCGCCCCTCGCTCGTCCTCACCCCTTGTCCAAGCCGCAGAACGGACGGCTCTTCTCCCACTCCCAAAGCCATCCTTCCTGGGCAGAGCCCAGCTTCTCCGTAAACAAGACCCACCCGCGGCTTCCTGGCCCAGCCTCTACTGGCAGACCTCCCTACTTCCCGAGGCCACCCGGCCTCCTGGACAAAGAAGCTGGGCCAGAGCAGAACACCGTGGAGCAGAGCTTTATTTGTTCTATTTTCTGCACAAAAGAAAGCGCCGCCCGAAAGCAAGCCACTACCGGAGGGAAAAGGACAAAGGAGAGGCGGCAGCCCACCCTGACCGGGCCTGCCCGCTGCCCAGGGAGCCCCCGGGCAGAGCCGGGGTGCGGAGAGGTGGCTTCCCTCCACGGGCCTTTCCGGCCGGCCCGCTGGTGCCGAGGGAGGGCAGACTATTGGCCAAGCAACAGGGGCAGGGGGAGAAGGAGCCGAGCCGGGGCAGGACTCCTGGCCAAGAAGCCACACATCGGGAAGGGAAGGGCCACCAGCCTCCGGCCTGGAGGCGCCCCGTTTGGTGCCGGAGCTTCTCTTCCTGCTCGAGGAAGAAGGTGAAGGAACACTTTGGAACGGGGCTTCCTCTGGAGTCTGGGGCAGAAGGGGCGGCCGCCAGGACCCGCCGAGCGTGGAGGCCTCTGGGACGCTCGGCCCCCCCCCCCCACGCAGGTCCCTCCTGCCCCCACGGAAGGAGCCGGACTCTCTTGCCCCGCTGCGGCCCGGGTTTCTTTCCATTTCTGGCCGAGCTGGCAAACACGGCCTGGAGATGGTGGAGACTCCAAGCGGGGCCCAGAGACGGGCCACACTCGGGGTGACGTTCCAGGAGCCTGGGGGCCCGGCTGCCTGGCAGCCCGGGGGAGGGCCTGTCCGCGGGGGAGCCGGCTCCGTCTTGCCCCTACCGGACGGCCCTCGGGACTTCCGAGCTGCCCCGGCCCAGCTCCCCGAGGGAGCCGGACTTACTGGAGAAGAAGAAATAAAACGAAGCAACAAAAACAAGCTTCCAAATCCGGGAAGACACGAGCCGACTTTCGGGAAGGGGACTGAAAGGGGTGCCCGGGAGCGGCAGGCACGATCCCCCCCCGGAAACGGTCACCCTGGGCAGAAACACGGACCTGAGCAGGGGGGGGGAGCCCGCCTGCTTATTGGGGGGCCGGAGGGGAAAGCCCGCCTGCTTATTGGGGGGCCGGGGGAAAGCCCGCCTGCTTATTGGGGGGCCGGGGGGGAGCCCGCCTGCTTATTGGGGGGCCGGGGGGAAAGCCCGCCTGCTTATTGGGGGGCCGGGGGGGAAAGCCCGCCTGCTTATTGGGGGCCAGGGGGGGAAAGCCCGCCTGCTTATTGGGGGGCCGGGGGGGAAAGCCCGCCTGCTTATTGGGGGGCCGGGGGGGAAAGCCCGCCTGCTTATTGGGGGGCCAGGGGGGAAAGCCCGCCTGCTTATTGGGGGGCCGGGGGGCCTCCAGGCTAGAGACCCGTCAGGTGTTGCCCCCAGCCCTGACGTGCCCAGGGTGAGGGTGAGGGTGAGCTCGTTCCCGCCAGCCTCCCCGGGGTCCCCCCTAGAAGGAGAAGCGCAGGTCCTTGGAGTGGCCCACTTTGTCCAGGTTGGGGATGCAGGCGTACTGGATCATGGGGGGGGGCCCGCACATGAGGATCAGGGGCTCGGCCTCGGGGGGGGGCAGGTGCTCCCGGATCATGTCCTCGTTCACAAAGCCTTGGCTGTAGTCCCAGTCTGGAGTCGGGAGGGGAGGAAAGGCAGGGATCACCCAGGCGGGTCCGGGAGGGAGAGCGGCCCCCCAGGCCGCCCCGCGTGCCCCCGCAGCGCCCCCCAGCCGGCGGCCTCACCTTGCGGGGCTCTGTCCACAGTGAACCAGAGCTTGAACCTGGCCGAGTGCTGCGTCCTCAGCTCCTCCAGCTCCGGCCGAAGCAGGATGTCCTTCTCCGTCTGCGGGAGGGTCAGAGCCGCCCGACGCTCAGCGCGGGGCCGGCTGGACGTCCCCCCCGGGGGCCGAGTTCTCCCTCCCTGGGACGCCCCCACCGGGAGGAGCTCCCCCTCCCCCTCCAGGGCCACCCCCCGCTCTGTGCAGGGCTTTGGGGAGCCCGGCAGCGGGGGAAGAGCGGGCTCTCCTGGGCCTGGTCCCCCGGCCCTCCCCCGCCCCTGCCCAACTCCAGGATGAGGGGCCTGCGCGTGGCCTGGGCCAGTCGGGGCAGCCCCGCATCCAGCTGGGGCTGCGCTGGCTCAACGCGCCCACTTTACAGAGGAGGAGACTGAGGCCTGCCGAGGCCCCCTTAACCTCCTGAGCCTCAACCCCACCCCCGGGGAGGGCAGCCTCGTGGAGGCAGGACTCGGGGAGCTTGGATGCACCAGAGACTGTCAGCAGGGGGTCCTCGACTGTCTCCCCTCAAGCAGGGAGCCAGTGTCGGCCCCAAGCCGGACACCCCCGGACTGCCTCGGGAAGCCCCCTTCCCTGGGGCGAGGACACGGCACCGTGCAGAGGCCCAGATCTGGGCCCGGGTCTGGCCAGGACCAACCTGATTGGCGAACAGCAGGTGGCAGACGGTGTGGTCCTCGGGGTCCTTCATGATGGCTCGGATTATCTGCAGCATCGGGGTGATGCCTGGGAGAAAGCAGTGTGGGTGAGGGGCGGGGCACGGGGACCCCAAGGGCCCAAGCGCTCGGGGGAGCCCGCGCTCAGCTTCCCCTGATCTTCCTTTGTCCGGCTGCTTTTTGCTTTTCACCACGGGGGGGGGGGTGCCCTGACCTCTTCCCGGGAAGCTGAGGCCACTTATCTCCCAGGGATCCGGGCTCTGGGCAAGCGGGGGAGGGGTCCTCCCCAAGGGGCCCCGAAAGCTCCCTCCGCAGCTACCTGTTCCTCCTGCAATCATGCCCACCGACTTCACCGTCTTGACAGCAGGCTCTGACTTCTTGTCGGGACGGATGGCAAACTTCCCTGGAAGACAAACCCGTGACGTGAAACCAAGGGGGGCAGCTTGGAAAAGAGGCAGCGCGGGAACGAGCGAGGCATCCGGAGAGCCGGCGGCCGGAGAAGGGAAGGGACTTGCCCAGGGTCACCCGGCACAAGGATGACAAATTCAGGCTCGGGCAGCTGAGGGAACTGGGGTCTCATCGGAATTCTTTGTCGAACTAACAACCCAAAAGGGGAAACTAAAGGGGGCTTGAGGGTAATGGTCAGAATGAGTGACTTTGAAAAGGAGATAAAAGGCACTGAAGGGATAGGTAGGTGGACAGAGACAGGAGGTCCTGGGTTCAAATCCGACGCCTGACCTCAGACACGTCCTGGCTATATGGCTAGGAGGTCGCTCACCCCGCTTTGCCTGGTCCAAGACGGAAGGGAAGGGCTTAAAAACCAGATGACAAGCACTGGCCAGGTGGGATGGGCAAGAGGACGGCGGCAGGGGCCGCTCCGACTTCAGGAAAGCTACAGAGGACTGTCCGTGTTAACAACCAGAGTCACAAATGGCACCTTCTCTCCCAAACTGCAGAGAAACCTCCCCAGCTCCCACACTCATTCCGCCGGAGAAACCCCAGGCGTGAGTGTGTCTGCCCCGGAGAGCACAAGAGGCTCCCATGACAGCAAGAGCCAGGCTGGTCCGGCACGGCTCGCCCGAGGAAGCTCGGGGCCAAAGGGGTGCCCACCGGCCCGTCACCAGCGAGAAGACAAAGGAAGGGCGCGCGCGGCTTTGCGGCTGATGCAACGACCAAGCGATCGCCTGGAGAACCCTAGACGCGCTACGACACTGACTGACCCAAGAACAACTTCGGCAAAGTTGCGGGATGTGATGGAAAGCCACACACATCGGCCGCGGAGGTCCAGCAGGAAGACGGGAAAGAGGACATAGTGGGACTTCTGCCTTCTGAGAGAAACAGGGATGACAGGGACACAATTATGAAACAATCTACAGACAGTTCGTCGAGGAAATAGCTGCGGCTCTCGGAGATGGGACGGATAGAATGGTGTGCCTAGAATCAGGAAGACTCCTCTTCCTGAGTTCAAATCTGGCCCCCGACACTTACTAGCTGGGTGACCCTGGGCAAGTCACTTCACTGTGTTTGCCTCATTTTTCTCATCTCTAAAATGAGCTGGAGAAGGTGATGGCAAACTACTCCAATATCTTTGCCAAGAAAACCCCACATGGGGTCGCAAAGCATCAGACAGGACTGAAAAACAACTGAACAACAAAGTCAAGTTAATAGAAGTGACATGTTACCTAGATCCTTATTCAAAGAAGTACTTCTAGCAATCAGACTATTCCGGGATTAGAGCTGTATACGTTACAGAGCCAAGAAAAAGACCACAGAATTCATCTGGAGGGACAAAAATTCAAGACTCTCAAAGGAATGAATGAAAAAAAGTGGGAAGGGAGGGGGATGGGAGCCAAGATAGAGGCTTAAGAGCCCCTAAAGCCCAAACCCTCCTCCAAGCCTTCTAAAGCAATATTTATATCGTGCTTCAAAGAAACCAGACATCCAAACCCCACCAGAAAGTCGCGAGACTCTCCTGCTGACAACAACTTGAAAGGTGGCCACAGAGTGTCTAGTTTCATGGGAAAAGGGAGAGAGAGGCTGGCTGAACACCCTTCTCCACCTAGCATGGAGCCCTGCAGTAAGGCTGGGCTGACTAGGTGAGCTGAGCCCTGGGCAGAGACTGTAGCCCTGAGGGTTTGCCTCTGACCTACAGCTGGCAGGGAGGAAGTGGGGGTGGGGGACACCTGGTTGGACCCCGTGGGCCCCCTAGCTTCAGTGAAAGATTTGCCTCAGGGAGGGCCGGCTAATCAGGTTAGCTTAACCAGCTGAATCCACTAGAACAGCAGAGGACGGAGAAAAGAGAAAATTCAGTGTCGGGACATAACAGCCCAAACACTCTGGTTTAGTAAGTCAACAGAGGGGCAAGTTTATAGTCCAGAGGAAGGGGAAAAGAAAGAAAATGAGTAAACAAGAGAGAAAAAAAAAGCTACAATTGAAAGCTTCCATGGAGGTAAGGACCAAAGAACAGAACCAATGGCCAAGGAAGAGATCCAGGAAACAATCAAGCAAAGCCTCACAAAAACCCAGGGAATTGGATGCAGGCTATGGAAAAGCTCAAAAAGAAATTTAAAAGTCAAAGAAGACAGGTTGAAGGAAAATGGAAAAAGGAAAATTAATAGCCTAAAAAGCAAAACAGGTCATTTAGAAACAGAGACACAGGCATTGGAAGCCAGAGTTGACCTGCTTGAAATGATGCAAAAAAATTGGAAGAGAAGAATGACTTGAAAGGGAAGAATAGACCAAAAGGAAAAGGAGAATCAAAAGGTTGTGGAAGAAACTCAGTCTTCAAAAATTAGAATTGGGCAATTAGAAGCTAATGACTTCATGAGACACCAAGACATAGAACAAAACCAAAAGAATGAAACAATTGGAGATAATGTTGCCTCATTGAGAAAACAACTGGCCTGGAAAATAGAACCAGGAGAGACAATTTAAGAATTATTGGACTGCCCCAAAATGAAACCTAGACATCATACTACAGGAAATTATCCAAGAAAACTGCCCTGAAATTCTTGAACATGAGGGTAAAATAGAAAGAATCCACAGATCACCACTGGCGTTAAAACCCCAACTGACAATTCCCAGGAATGTTCTATCCAAGCTCAAACTATCCTGGAAAACACTAAAAACAATCTGGTACTATCTAAATAGAAGGGTCAATCAGTGGAATAGATCAGATAAGAAACATGCAGAAACTCATGAGCTCAATTACTTAGTATCTGATAAACCCAAAGATCCCAGTTATTCAGAGAAAAATTCACTATTCTACAAAAACTGTTGAGAAAATTGGAAAGTTGTCTGACAGAAACTAAGCCTAGATTAAATTTCACACTGTATGCAAGGTAAGTTCCCATTGGGTACATTACTTGGACCTAAAGGGTGACATAAACAAATCAGACTACCACAAAGAAATTACCTATTAGATATGTGAATAGGGAGTGGTTCATGACCAGGCAAAAAGACAGAGAGGATGAGAATTGGTAAAATGGGCCATTTTGATTGCGTAATATTAAAAAGGTTTTGTACAAATAAAACCAATGCAGCTAAAATTAGAAGATCTGAAGGCAGATGGGGAAAATATTAATAGCAAGTTTCTCTGAAAAAAGATTGAATGTCTAAGCTATAAGTTGGGAAGCGATTCAAATTTATAAGAAGAACCATTTACAGTGGTACCTCAACACACGAGTTTACTTCATTTCATGGCCAAACTCGTGACTCAGTTTGGCTCGTGTATCAAATCAAATTTCCCCATTTAAATTACTGAGATGGCGATGAGTTTCAGCCCCCCAAGACCCCACAAACTTTTTGTTTTATAGGCTTTTAAGTTGAAAAATGTACTTTATAAATAACAAATCTATTTAGAAATGATAAGAAAGAATGTAAAGAAATAAATTTGCTTATGAAACGTTCGTTACCTCCAAGGTCAGTCAAAGATGCCAGTGCAGAAGCTTTTCATTTCGGGCAGTACGGCTACGTAACGTACTCTCACTACACTTAAATGCAAAATCGACCTTTCCTATTACTTAGGATATGTCACTTCATTGCCAAACTGGATTGCAATTTCTTAACTTAATTATCATTTTCTCCCGTGAATTCTGGCTGTTTTGCACCCTTTCCTCAATTCCACTTAAAGGCCGTTTCAACCGAAACCTCTGCATGGAAGGTTGTTTCTTCGGCCTGCTGCCACTTCTGGGGGCCTTGTCAACATCTCGGTCTGGCTCGCACTGGTTACCTCCGCCCGGGGCTGCTCTCCATCCTCCGTGGTGGCCGCTCCTGTCTCCAGCTGCTCCTGGTTGGAGGCGCCACCGAGTTCAAGAAGCCTGGCGTCTCGACTACAAAAGCACCTGGGCGGGCGAGCCAGGCCTCGCACACTTGCTAGCGGGGTGACCCTGAGCCGGGCACTTAATTCCGGCTGCCTACCCCTTGCCCTTCTGCGCTAGAGTTGTTAGCAGGACCGGAAGGGAGAGTCTTTAAAGAGCCAGTTCACCTTTGCCATGGTAGACCAGCAGTCCGCTGGGGCCTCTGAAGTCAACGGCATCTCCGATTTTCAGACTCTCCAGGTACTGAGACATCTTCCCGCCAGCAGGGAACTTGGGGTGAGAGTCCTTGAAGTAAACCTAGGAAACAGGCCCGCCATGCACACCGCGCCAGGAAGACCCCCGGCCGCCCCGAGCCTCGTCCTCTCCCCGCCAGCTGCCGGCCTCCGGCCTCCAATAGCCCCCCTGACCATCGATTACGCCTTGCTCGATCCTCGCTCCGGGAACGGCAGAGCTGGAAGGGACCTCGGAGCCTGCCCGGGCCGACGTCCTCCTCTTACAGGTGGGTAAACTGAGGCACGGGGCGGGGACAGCGACGTCCCAAGCCACACAGGCAGGGAACAACAGAGGTGGAAGGCTCGTGTCCCACCGTCCTACCCAGCTTCCCGAGAAGAGGGACTTGCCCAAGGCCACACAGCCACCCCCGAGAAGCGCACACCCCAAGAGGAGATTTCGGACCCTTTGGCGGGCTGGCTGGGGAGCCAGGGAGAGAGAGCAGAAAGAGAGCCCGGAATGGACGTCTGAGACCCTGGCTGGGAATCCGGGAAGCCACTTCCCCAACCGATAAAATCGGAGCGCTGGGGGAGCTGCTCTCTGGGGTCCCTTCCAGGCCTGAGTCCTGGGTTCTAGGAGAGGGGCTTTGGGGTGGGGTGCCAGGAAGGCCCCAGGCACCATCCCCAGGACGCGCCGTGCCCCAAGGACGGCGGGAACCTGCCGGACCTCATCCCTCCGTGACTGACTGACCGCAGGCTCCCCTGCCGCTCCACGGGCGACTTCTCCGCCGGCCCTTCCTCCGAGCCCTGCCCGCCTCCCCGGTGCCCTTCCCTGGCTGTCCGGCCCGCGGCTCCATCCTCAGCCCGACAGCGGAGGCGGCCCAGGGGCGGCGTCTCACCTTGATGACCAGGTCCACGAAGCCCTTGTCGTCGTCGCTGGACACGGGGGTGTAGGGCCGGATGACCAGGTTCCCGTCTATGCGGGCGGAGAGGTAAATGTGCTGACCTGGAGGGGACGGAGCCGGGGCTCAGGCTGGGCCTGCTGCCCTTGCTGTGCCCGGGGAAGCCTGCTCGGGACCCAGGTGGGAAACGTGTGGCTGCTGCTGTCGGGGCTGTCTTGGCAGAGATGTCCGAGGGGTTTGCCAAGTTGGGGAACGCACAAAGTCAGACCCCGCAGTGGCAGGAAAGCAATTCAGTTGGGAGCCAGAAGAGAGACCAGTTTGAGGAGTCCAGAGTAAGAAGCCCGGGGGGGGGGGGGGAGGGGGGGGAGGAGGAGGGGGGAGGAGGGGGGGAGGGGGGAGGAGGGGGAGGAGGATAACGTGTCCGTTTGGCCATCCCAGCTGTCCATGCAGGGGCGTATATACACAAACAAATGGCTGCCAAGCCCCTGAGGGAACCAAGGCCAAGAGAGCCCTGAAAGTGAAGAGCAAAGGAAGGCAGGCGGGTTTGGGAGCAGGAGACGCCGCGGCCTCCCGGCCAACTCCGGTCCAGCCACAGGCTATTCTAGAGATCTGACGGGACCCAAGGGGCCACCAGACAGAGGGAGGCTCCAACTGGGCTAACTTCAAACTCGGGGAGCCCCCAGAAGACTCTAGCTCTGCCCCCCATCCCAGGGCATGGGCATGGCCACAGGAGAGCCCCCAGGCCAGGGGCCCGACTCACCGACGGGGAGGCCAAGCACATGGTGGGGAGATGGGAGAGCAAATCGGAACCTGCGGGTGTCATGGCTGATATTCTAGAAGGAAGAAAATGGTTCTAATTACTAGCGAGGCAGGAAGCCTAGAGAGCTGGCCTTCCACTGGCCAACCTCTGACCCAGGCTGGTTGGGGGATGCGGGCGAGTTCATGCTCCCGAGGAAGCTCCCTGGCCCCCTCCGCCCCCCTCATTTCTGTAGCTTCTCGGGGCACTTTCTCCCCACAGCCCTCAGGTGTGTGGCACAGGGAAACTTCGTCCAAGATGAAATTCAAGCTAGGAGGGTGAGAGGTCCCCCTGCGAATGAACCTCAGGGCAGGATTCCCACCCAAGTTCAGAATCTCCCGCACAGTATACAGCCGCCCTGGAAAGGTCTGGGGGCTACCCAGCTTCCTTTATCAACCAGGTGGGAATCCCTGTGTGTCCATCCAGCTCTCTCTCACAAGCTCCCTCTTCCAGGAAGCCCTTGGGGTAGCAGAGAGAGCATCGGGCTTGCACTTAGGACCTGAGTTTGAATGCTGCCCTTGCCCTTAGATACCTATTACTCCATGACCTTGGGCAAATTGCCTCTGCAGGCCTCAGTGTCCTTCTCTGGAAAGTGAGGCTCCCTTCCGGCCCCAGGAACCTCCTTGCCCCCACGCCACTTCCTCTACCCTAGCCGCTGCCTCCCTTCTACCCCTCAAGCCCCCCCCCCCCCCCCCCCCGGAAGCTCAGGAACCATCAGGCACTGAGAATGGGGCACGGAATCTCAAAACCGGGAGAGATCTCACCAAGGGCTAACTATGGCAGCCTGGGAATCCTTCGTAAGACGACCCCAAAGAGTCTGCTTGAAAGCCTTCTGGTCATGGCAAGGTCCCTGGCTCCTCAATGCCCTCCCTAAAGGGGGCTGTACAGAAGGAACCAGGATCCCATGAGCGGGACGCTCCCCTCCGAGGCTCTTAAATGCAGCCTCAGCTAACAGGGTTCTCTCCTCCTTTGGGGGTTCTTCTTGGATCCTGGGAGCCTGTCTTTCCACATTATTCACAACAGATCCCAGCTGGGCTGGAGCAAGGGGAGAAATTCCACCTGTCCGACCTGTGATGGCTCCATCACCCGTCAGCTCCTGGTGGAGCCTGGGGAGAAGAGGAAGAGCCTGAGCCACGTGTAGAAAGTGGCCCCAAGCAGAGCCCTCAGCCCCAAAGAGCCTGTTGGACTTAGGCTGGAAGCCTACATTAGCACCAGGTGAAGAGGATAGACAAGGCTGGGGCAGGGGCGAGACCTAGGTGTCGCTGTTACTTTGTGACTCCATGAGCTAACTCAACTGTGTCCCCCCCAAACAAGAGGTCTGGGGAAAAGCCTAGACCCCAAAAGACCTCATTCTCCTTACACGGGTGTATTGGGGAGCAGCAGGCAGCATAACATGGTTCTAATTCAATCAGGTTGTTCAGTTGTATCTGATTCTTTAGGACCCCACTGGGGGTTTTCGTTGCTTTGGGGAGAACTTATTTTTAATTATTTTATTTTGAAATATTTTCCCATGGTTCCATGATTCATTTTCTCTCCCTCCCCCTTCCAGAGTCAACAAGCAATTACGCTAGTATATTATTCATTTTTGTAATAGAGTCATCTTTTAAAACCCAAACCCCAAATCCTATATCCATATAAACAAGTGATAGATCATATGTTTTTCTTCTGTGTTTCTACTCCCACAGTTCTTTCTCTGGATGTGAATAGCATGTTTCTCCCCTATGGATTGTCCTGGGTCATTTCATTGTTACTAGTCCATTACATTCGATTGTGCCACAGTTTATCAGTCTCTGTGTACAATGTTCTGGTTCTGCTCCTTTCACTGCATCCATTCCTGGAAGTTGTTCCAGTTCACATGGAATCCCTCCAGTTCATTATTTCTTTGAGCACAATAGTATTCCATCACCGACAGATACCACAGTGTGTTCAGCCATTCTCCAATTGAAGGGCATCCCCTCGTTTTCCAATTTTTGGCCACCACAAAGAGCGCAGCTATGAATATTCTTGTACAAGTCTTTTTCCTTATTATCTCTTTGGGGTACAAACCCAGCAGTGCTATGGCTGGATCAAAGGGAAGACAGCCTTTTAGTGCCCTTTGGGCATAGTTCCAAATTGCCCTCCAGAATTCTCCACCAGCAGTGCATTAATGTTCGACTTTACCACAACCCCTCCAGCATTCATTACTTTCCTTTGCTGTCATGTTAACCAATCTGCTAGGTGTGAGGTGATACCTCAGAGTTGTTTTGATGTGCATTTCTCTACTTAGGAACAATTTAGAACCTTTTTTCATGTGCTTATTGATAGCTTTGATCTCTTCATCTGAAAACTGCCTAGTCATGCCCCTTGACCATTTGTCAGTTGGGGAATGACTTGATTTCTTATAAATTAGACCTTTGTTTGAGATTTTTGTTATGAAGATTTTTCCCCCACTGGGGGTTTTCTTGACAGATACTGGAGAGGTCTGCCATTTCCTTCTCCAGCTCCTTTTACAGAGGAGGAAACTAAGGCAGGCAGAGGGAAGTGACACGCCCAGCATCACCCAGCTAGTGTCTGAGGTCACATTTGAATTCAGGTCTTCTTGACACCAGGCCCTGCAATCTAGCTGCCCTAATTCCATCATATTCCTACTCAAAAACAAACAGCAGCTCCCTATTCTCCTAAAGAACCAACCCTCCAAATTCCAGGAATTCTGTACTCTGGCCTCAAACTTCCCTTTCCAGCCTTAACTCCTGCCACGGAGCTCTGCCCTTACTGTCTGGGTGATGTGGCTCCTAAAGGGGGTGGGTCTCAGTTTCCTCATCTGTATAAAGAAGCAATTGGTTCGGGTGGCTTCTAGGACCCCTTTCAGAGCTAGCTCCAAGATCAGATCATGAGTGACCTTGGATAAGTTATTGCCCTAAATCTGGCATAGTGTGTATATATAGTGGATAGAGCACTAGATTAGAGCCACGGAGCTGAGTTCAAATCCTGCTGAAGTCACTGAACATTTCTCTGCTTTTTCTTCAACTGTCAAATGATGGGGTTTGGGGAGTCATTCCCCACTGGCTGGAATCAAAGACCAGGAATCCCTGGGGCTTCCCGCCATGCCAAGTGCTGCCTCCTCCCTCTGACATCTTCATACTTGACAGAACCATCATCCCAGGACACAAGTGCCTCCCATGGTGGGTCTGGACGATGGAACCACAGGCACGGCATAGGGGCGGGAGGGAGGGACAGAGGAGAAAGGGACCACACAAGGCCAGAGCCAGAACAGGGGCGTCAGAGCCAAGGAAATAATATGGAAAGAAGATGCTTTGCCAACCATCAAAGCGCCACAGGAACAGGGGAGCAAGGAGCGAGCATGTAGACGCCATTACTGTTCCTCTTATATTACCTTTGTTATTGTATGATGTCATAGAATTATATTCTCATTATATAACTGTAATCTAATTCTCGGCCTCGTGACTTAGAAAGGCCACAAGCCCGCGTTATAGAACAGGATTGCATTATCGTCGCCCGCTCCGGGAGGCTGGCGGGTGAGCCCAGCCCCGCGTGACCGCCGAGTCTCTTTGCGGGCCACACAGAGGGGCTGGGCCGCCGCCGCCGCCGCGGGCATAAAGAAGGGCGCCAAGAAGCCAGCGGCTGGCCGCTGAGGAGTCCGCTCGCTCTTGCAGAGACGGCTCTTCTGACTCCTCAAAGCGCAGCCTGTCCTCAGCCCTCCCCGCCCCGGCCGGCCCAGCACCCACCTCTTTGTCAAGGAGCCTCAGGGGGTATTTCACGTCAGGGTTCTCGAGGGTGACGGGGAGAGCCGGCTTCCCAAACAGCTTCATGAAAAGGCTGTACACGAACCAGACCGGGGACAGCACGAAGCTGCCCAGCTGCAAGGGAACAAGGAAAGAGAGTCATCCAGGGCCGGCCCCCCAAGGGGACAGAGCGGGGGCCCCTCCCCGGCAGGGACCCTCAGTGGGCCAGCTTCCGGGGAGTCCGGGTCCCCCAAGCCTAGGCTCAGGCCGGGAAGGCCCCCGGGAAGAAAACCGTTTCCCGATGACAGAGCCAAGACCGGTCCAAGGTCCTGCCGACGGTGGCGGCCTTGTGAAAGGTCCAGAAGCCCCGTCAGCTCAAGGACTCTGGGATCCCCAGGCAGACTCACGTCTG